>NC_051156.1:169482695-169600036 GCF_013339745.2 Dermacentor silvarum | reverse complement strand
TACAATAGAGTAAATATGGTAACTTTTTTTTTCTGTTCTCAGAAGCGTACACTTTCTATTAGACAAAACAGAAATGTTTCTGGGCTACTTAGAGATGAACAGACCTTGTTCAAGGTGTCCTTGAAAAAGATCTAACATGGAAGTCTCCAACGATGCCAGAGTGTTCAAAGCTTGGCCAAGGGGTACAGGAAGCTTTCCAATAGCCTCTCGTCCACACAATGCATCCCATGCACATCGAGATAGTCTGAAATGAAAAAACAACAGCACAGCACCATGTAAGGCATCACTGCAGCAATGACACAGCTTGAATCCATGTAGCACTTTGAGTGCCAGCTCCCATAAAATATTACCGATTTCATGGTTTATAAGTCGGTTTCCCGGTTTTAAGTTTAATTCTTATTGGCGCGTCGTACAGAACCGGGCGACTTACATTATTTTTTTGTTCCTGAAAAAACGGTCGTCAAAATCAGGATTGGATGCTATGGCCACGTGAAGCGTGCGGGGTTGACCTCCTCTGGCAGTTGCTACAGGTTGTGTGCGCGCTATGGTTGGTACCGGGTTCTTCTCGTGATCGGGTGCCAAAGCGCCTTGCGAGAAGGACGGCCAGCAACACAAGCGGTGGCAGGTTGAGCACAAGTCAAACGACTCCGAAGTCACCGCACTGCAGATCGCTTTCAAGATACGGCAAGCGCCACTGTGCAAATACACAGTTGCTACCAGAGTACAAGCCACCCCCCTCCCTTCGTGCTGCCTCTCTCTTTCATCCCCTTGTGCGCAATTCAGCTCACCGCCACACGCTTTCACTTGCACATTAAGCATGCAACGAACCTGCTCAGTTTTCAAACTCAGCGGTGCTGCGCAGCGCCGCCCACAACTGCAGCGCTGAATGGTGGTGTAGTCGCAGCAAGCTCCAGCAAGTTTCATTAAGCGTGCGCAAAAAGTGCCAGAGTGAATTGTGTCGTCTGGATTTTGCAGTCCATAGACAGAAGGCGTACGCGTTATGCTGTTTTCGACCGAACATGGATTTTGGATGTCCACAATGTCGCCGTGTTGTGTGCACCGACTATAGTGGTTATAGGACAAAAAAATCATCAAGGCACTTCTGCGCTCTATGTAATCCGGCTCTACACGCTGCGTGGGTTCACGCCATACCCCTTCTAGACAAAAGGCTGTTAGACAAATCACGAGTGTGCTACGTGCATTTCACACGGAGGACATTTAAGACCCACATTCTCAACGGGCATTGTGTCGAAATCACTAGGGGTAGTGGAGCTTTGTGAAAGGGAGTGTAATGAAAAATTTCCCAAACCTACCATCGTAATTCAAAGCCACCAAAAAATTAGGAGAGAAATTTCAAGAGCGGGACAAGATGGTGATGGGGAGATCTCAGAAACCAGATCAGTCAAGCTGTACACATGAACCACAAGATTATGCAGGAAAGTGGTGTGCTCACTTTAAAGAGGATATTGAAGATGCTTGCTTGCCGTCTACAAGTTGGCGCAGAATTGTCAATTGCAACAAGAGCGGTAGTTTTGTTGCCTTATATGTGATAAAGGCTGAAGAAAGCACGCTATAGTACTAATTGAAAAATGTGCTGTAGTTGCTGTGGATATGTCGGTGAGTGTTAGTGCTCATGGGCGTGTCAGAAAATCCCTTAAAGCTTTCACTGTCATCGCGATGTCACAGCTGACGGAACTGCTCGCTTCATGTTGATACACTGAACGGGTGCTCAGGCTGAAATTTCACAAATGCACTCCGCTGCATTCACGACATGAATAATCACTGTGCAGCAGCAGTTCTGTGTATCTCTGCCATTTCTTAGGCTGAAAACATTCAAACTGTACATAGCATAAAGTGTAATCGATATTGCAATTTTCATATTCGTACAGACTATCACGGCAAGAAACACAACCAAGAGCTAATAAACATGGGTTTACAAGACTTCACATCTTGCGCCACCTCCAACAAAACCAGCAATAGCACATTTGCTTCCAAACCTACTTCAGAGATTCTCTGTTAGCCAGGACAGGAAGTCAAAGCTGCTCTTTTTGTCATCGTATAGTGCGCATAACCAGTGAGCAACGTTGACCTTCTTGCCCTGCACTTGGCGCGAGCATGCAATGCCAAACCGAGCTCCCATTACAGATCAAGCGATGAACGGCTGAGATATTAACTGCACGACTGCCTAAAGGGGGAAATTATTGAAAAGGGAATAGGTTTGGCCATTCAATATTTGCGTACGGATAGTTGCAGCTGTACCTGAGCCACCGCTTCGCTCGTATTCCGTCTGCTACATGGAGCCTGTTGCTGCGGTTGCGCCATGTGTACTGGAAGTCGGTCAGGCGCCGCTTCGGCAGTAAAAGCGGAGCATAGAGTTTGGCAACTGAATCAAGTTCTATAAACGTTGAAGCATACAGCGTGCAGGGACAATAGCTTTTGACTTTATACGCAACATCGCGGTCACCATGATGGTAGAAATGTGCCTGGAGTGTCCATATCTCTGCTGTCGCAATTCTATAGAAATGGCACTGAAATGGCACCGGCGCGCCACAATGTGAAACGTCACTGTATTTTTTTGAAATCACATACTGAATGAACAGGTGTGCCTTCTCTGGTACACTTGAATTTGTTAGGCATTGCGTATAAAGGGTCGCAAGCCTAGTTACGGTTTCATTCATTACTATGTTACTTCCATCTTCCTGTTCCAAAGCTGCATATTTGTGAGCACCAGCCTGAATTCGTCTGCTTTACCCTTGCTACATCTAGGCTGGCATGTCTCTTCCGAGTAAATTTACCCTTATCTCTTAAAGTTTAGAGAAATCCTAGACCTCACTAACATATGGTCCTTGCACTTACCCTACCTAACACTTCTACATCCTGCACTCTGCTGGGATCGGCAGAGAGTATGAAATCTATTTTATTTCTTGTTTCTCCATAATGCTTTCCAGGTCCACTCCTGTTGCTACGGTTCCTGAAGAAGCATTCATTATTCGGAGCCTATTCCTTTCTGCGAATTCTACCAACATCTCTCTCTAGTGTTCCTCTGTCCTAGAATCGATGCTGTAGTTGCCAATTGCTTTTTCACCAGCTGCTTTTTCCCCAAACTTGCATTGAAGTCGCCTATGACTACAGTATACTGAGTTTGTACCTTTCTCACGCTAATTCAACATCTTCATAAAACTGTTCTATTTCTTCATCATCCTGACTGAAAGTTGGGGCGTAGGCTTGTACTACTTTTATTCTATAACTTATTCAGCTTTATGATGACGACTGCTACCTCTCATTAATGCTGTAGAATCATCAATGCTTCCTGCTATGTCCTTATGGATTAGAAATTGTACCCGGATTCTCTCTTATCTGGAAGACCTATGTAGCAGAGGACGCGGTGTTAGTCAGCACTGTATAAGCCTCACCAGTTCTTTAGCCCTCACTAAGGCCATTGATATCCCAGGAAATGCCTGATAATTTCTCAAACAGCCTGCCAAGCTAGCCTCCCTCGAGAGCGTTCGCATATTGAACGCTAGGTTCAGTTTCCAGTGGCAGCTGTCAGGATCCAGAGATTCTTAGCACCCTCTGCCACGTTGCAGGTCTGAATGCCACCTTAGTCAGGTGCTACGTAGCTGCTGGGGACGGCGGGCCATAGGTTAATTGCAGGGGTCATGAGGGAGGTGGTGGCCAATACCTGCACCAGGGAGGCCAATTCCCATTTTGGGAGGAGTGCCTTCGTTGAAGCTTAGTGGGCTCCCAATTTGGTGCACCTGGACTGGACCTGGAACATCACGGCCGGTCATCACGGAACATATGGAATATTCGAGTATTTGCACACTTTTAGTTAGAATGCTAGGATAGAAGCTGCATGGTGTTGCTTCACATCAAGACATGCCTATAGCAAGGATTATGAACATGTGCACAAATGAACAAAACCGACCCTTTTTACAGTGAAACCTCGTTAGTTCAGATTTCACGGGACCGAAAAAATGTCCGAATTAACCGAATGTCAAATTATCAAGGGTGTCAATAAATATTAACCAAATGCTTACTACGTCAACAGGCTTTTATTTACTGAATGAATCAGCAACCCTGTTTCTATTTCGCGGAAAAAGCAGTGCGGGGGAAACTTGCAATTTGTCATCCTGTGATTGATTAGCGCTCGCTGCACGAAGGCCTCGCGACTTCTTTCAGAATGCGACGGCCGCGGCGCGCATCTGAGAGGCTCTTTTCACTACCATGCGCACATCCCAAGTGTAGCCAGGTCGCCGCCCATCGTGACGTAGACGGTGCTCTTTATTCTAGAAAGCTCTGCACTGAGTAAACGCAAAACTACTGTTTGTCGCAACCTGCTACGGACGAAACGCAGCCGCTGTCAACACAATCATGAACGGCGACCTTGCGGTTCTGAAGCTGTGCGGCCGACGCACAAACTGAGTCAAAACGAAACTACCCTTTGCTGACTGCGGGTGAAACCATTCAGATCTACGCGATCATGAATGGGACTAAGCAGTTAGAATACACGCGGCTGACGGGGTGCGCCGAGTCAAGCGAAGCTACTGTCGCAACCGATGCGGACGGTACCGCGGCCGCTATCGATGCGATCATGGAGGCGGACTACGCAGTTGCAGTGATGGAAGTGACATTTTACTTTTGGGAGCAGCTATAAGGTTTCTCGGATCACAAAAAAATGCTAGTTTGTAGCAGCTAGTGGTGTTATCGGAGCAGATGACAAAATATGCCATACGGACTCCGGAGTTAAAAGCATCACAGGAGCGTCTCATAAATAAATATTTATTATGAAACTAGTGCAATAAAATCATCAGAGAAATTGCAAGAAACAATTAAGAAGATGGATGTTTATCTGAATGCGCAGTATAATGAGATATATATTTAAAATAACAGTCGATTATGTGGAGAAATGTCATCTAACCGTAAAGCTGAAGCACCACATTAAAAGGTAACCCCAATCCCATACCCGTTGCCAAAGCAGCAGTTGATAATCGGTAGGAGATCAAAAATCTCAGTCACATTCACATTTCACAAAATAGTCTGCATGTAAAGTTCAAAAATACGGCTAAATGAGCTACATATTTAAATTGCCAGGGCTTGTGGCAGAAATTAGATCAAAGCGACAAAAGCTGAGCATCACAATGTAAAGGCATCACTCTAGGCATCTATTTTCTGCCACCATGTCATGGGATGCACACATGATGTCCGGTAAAAAACTTTCACATACTATTGGATTCCTGCAGCGAAATTGTGCAGTGTTTTCCGGTTAACACAAAATCTACTTCTTTATAACGCGCTATTCTCTTCCACTCTGAACTATGGTGCTCTTGTGTGTGGGCACAACCACAAATGCTAATATTATGAAATGTTCTTACTGTAAAAGCGAATAATAAATTAACGTGTAAGATGCCGTACTTGTCAATACAGCTGAATGTTTGCAAAATTATGCATAGTAAAGGTTCCGTCACTTTGCGACTACAGGCTTTCCGCCACTACAAATTATGCAACACACAGCCAATCTTAAGATCAACGCAGTTGATATAAACAACCGTAATCGGAAAATGGGGGTAGCACGAAGTCATACTAACTTAAAACTAAGGTAACAGATGCTCCGATACAGCTACCTTCACTGTTGAACCGATTACAACCGAAAAAATGGTGTGAAATTGCACACATAACATGACAAGAGCTTCGTGAGTTGTTCTTGTAAATATTTATAAATACTTGATTCATTCAACTGTGTATTGCACCTTCCTTCCAAGTTCCTGCTGTTTCTCTATGTTGCCTATTTCATAATTGTTAAATGTAGCTAAAACTGTTTACATCAGGTTCCTGTTTATCCTAATGTTTAACAATCTTCTTACCAACATGAATAAATATATCCTGTGTGTATATGTTTTTCATTTTCTCCGATCTTATTCATTTCTTAAAATTTTTTTTGTCCTACGCACTGTTCGTTCCTGTCATTTTAAGGGGCTGTCACCTGTCAAGCTACTCATTGCAGTAGCTTTAAATGTGACTGCTCCTTCTTTCTTGGAAAGACAATAAAGCAAATCAAATCAAATCAAAAGGAATCAACCACATATCACAGTTGCCACAGCAGAGAAGTTGGTAATCAGTATGAGATTGAATTTCCCAGTGACATTTCGGAGTAGGTTTCGGAGCAGTTACTAACAAAAATAACAGTTTGGAACAGCATGTAGCAGCAATTCTCTTTTGGAGCATTTTGGAGCAATTGGAGCAGCACTTCCATCACTGCAGTCATGAAGGCACGCAGCCAAGCTGGTGTTATGCGCGACGGTAAACACAAGAATAGAAACTTCAAAGGCAAAAATGGGCACGAAGCATCCTGGTGTTGCTGTTCATTCACGTACGATTTTCACAGATGACTATGTCGATGCAAACTCCGACGCTTCGTTTCGTGGACGCTAAAGCCGTTTTGCTCTTTGCATTGCCACATTGCGGCGCTCCGTGCTCGCTGAGCTCCAGTTGTCCGAAATTAACCGATGTGCGGCCAAATATGTTGAATAACGAGAGGTTTCATTGATTAAATAATGCATACACCTGCCGGGAGCAAAGAACGAGTCCTAATATTCGATTTCGAATTAAAGTGAGTGAAATTAACGAGGTTTCACTGTATAGCTCTTGACTGCTGGTTCGTGTAAAACATAAGGATGGGGCACATGCCCAGTGCTTACACTGAAGCTTTTCGAGTGCACAGGCACCCTCTTCACTGCTCATGGTGCAGGGTGGCCAAGGCATTTAACATGGATTCCGACCTTGTGCAATGGTGAAAGCTCAGTTCCGAGCGCATTGTTCATGCTGGCCACGATGGAGGATAACTCCTGGTAGCAGTGGACTGTGGTTTCTCCAGATGGTCCCCGCTACGCAGGCTCGCAGATCCATCTCCAGAAGAGAGCAGGCGCACCAAATGCTTGCAGAGCCAGCTCCGTGCAGCGCAATCCTTGCAGCCCGTGAGGTGCGGGCACAGCAGAAGCATCTGTGTTTGTGCTTGATAGCCAGAAATGTAAGGTGTGCTGCACCAGACGTGCCTGAGAATAAAGAATAAAATCTTACGTGTGTTTCTCGTACTCACTTTGCACTGGGGTTCCAAAACGTCATTAAACTGGTCATATCTCCTTTCAAATGCATTTGCACTTCAAGCTCTTGGAAGTCACCCTGTCTTTTTATGCCTAATAGTGTTACATGTTAAAAGATGAAGGGAAAAGTCATAGTCATGCTTGCCACATAATCCAGCCATAATTTCTTTCCTAAATGCACCTTATAATCTTCCACCACGCTGTAGCTCATCATTTGCTTGGTTCATTCTCAATGATAAGAGCAAAAAGGTTTGTTGCCTATGAGCTCAACATGAGACACTGCCCAATCACTTGTGCTTCCTGGTGTGCAGAGTGCAGAAATTCAATTAAACATTTTTTTTTTTCACCATTCACGAGTACTTTCTATGATGTAGACACAGAAACCAGTCTCAACATGCAGTGCCCCCCCCCCCCCTCCAATCACAGCCAACACCAAATATTTGAACACGTAAACGGATGCATTGTGTGGCATGGCAAGATATGAACGTGCAGTCCTTACCTTGCTGTAAAAATCACTACTTGCGCAGGATGAGTGAAGCAGGTAAGCCTCAAAGAGGAAAAGCATTTGCTCTAGCAATGAACTGACACGCAGGGCTTTAGGTGCCATCTCCGTAAGACAGGGAAGCCTTTGCCTCCAGGCACCCATGCCGCAGGACAAGCTGGACTCTGAAGTGCAAAAGAAAACAACAACAAAAAAAGACAGGCATCAGGTAGACGGGCACGTTAATAGAATAAAAAGGTCCTAAGATACCGACCTCATGCCTATGGCTTCAGCCTGTGAGGACTGCACTGGCTGAAGTGCCAGCCTGATAACAGATCAGGAAAGTGGCAATGTCCAAAGGCAGATCCTCCAGCAGTAGTGGGGCATCTAAGTGGAAAGAAACGTAAGGGAATGGTTGCTCCTCAATTAAATAGTTGCATATGATGACAAAAACATGTTTAAGCAAAAATTTTAATAACTGCTTCGCTTCCGCCTGTTCGGCGCCCCACCGCAATGGTGTTCTAAGGCGTATTTTCTGATTCATTTAGCATGCTCTATGCAATAAGAAATACCTTTAAAATCTGTTACAGACGTCCGTTACAAAATGAATAATTAATTTTCTTTACAAAAGGCTTGCCATAGGGATGCAGTAAAAAAATTACAAAGTGAGCATAAGAAGTTTAATATGTGCAGGAAACGCGAAGTAAAACTTGCATTTTCGCTCTCAGAACGCTCTTGGACTTTTCACTTGGCCTCTGAAAACTAAGCACAGCCTCAAAGAGTTCTGCTACAAAGTGTTTGGTGGTACTTGTTGGGAAAGAAATCAGCCAATCAGAAGCCTACATTCTTTTTTTTTTTTTTTTTGAGCTGGTTACTCTGGTTGCAAGGGCTACAAACCGAGCGCAGTTGGCGAAGGGGTAGCTTCCATTGTTTCGCTATCAACTCCGGCTGAAGGTTGACAAGTACCGTAAAATTCGGAGTTTACTACTTGTCAAGGAACAAGTCGTTAATTCGGATTCAAGGGAGTAAAAGAAAATGTCTGAATTATCCGAATGTCGAATTATCAAGGGGATCAGAAAAACAATAAACAAATGTTACCACGTCAACATCCTTTTTTACCTGAATGAATCAGCAAATTTCTTTCTATTTATACAAAAGCAATGCGGAAGCTGCCAATCTCATCTCATGATTGACGGCTCTCGCAGCGAGGATGTGGCACGCGCATTATCTGAGACACACTTTTCAGTATCCACGCGCACATCCGATTATTTTTCACCAGTGAGCTGTCGCCAACAGATCGTCCGTCTATCGCAAGTAGCCGGTGCTCTTCATCTTCAACAGCTTTGCACCGGGTCAAAACGAAACAATTGTTTGCCGCAACCGCTGCGTACAAAACCGTGGCCGGTATTGACGCGATGGTGGACGGCGACTTTGCGGTTCTGAAGGGAAGCAGCCGAGGCATGCACCGATTTCAAACGAAAATACTGCCTGCGGCAACCGCTGCAGACGAAACCGTGCGACATGATCATGGTTAGCAACTACGCAATATGAAGGCACGTGACCAACGTGCATACCGAGCCAAACGAAACTACTGTGCCACAACCGCTGCGGACGAAACCGCATTAGCTATCTACGTGATTATGGATGGTGATTATGGACCAACACTGTCCTGGTGCTAGCCTCCAGTCCAAATTAAACGGTGAACACGCAATTTGCGCCGAATTAACGAAGGTTTACTGCCATTGGGCTATGTACATTTTATAAGGGAGGGAGCGGGGACCGCCGAATTATCCGAATTTCAAATTAACGGGGGGCCGAATTAAGGGGTTTTACCATATATTCGTCTAGTGTACGAAACCCAAAACAACTAGAAAATAGTCTGCAGTGTACTTCTATCTATGAAAAACTTAACAAATCTGCTCTAAAAGTGGGCGGTGCAGCATCGGCACCTGCACTTTGGCCTCTTCTGAGGAGGCCGGCTGAAGCACCGGCTGCAGAAGTGAATGGCTTAAATACAAGGGCTGTATTCAGGATCAATCAATTTCAGCGAACACTGATTGACTATAAGCCAGAGAACAGAAATCCCTCTCATAAGTGGGTGTAGAACCAGACACTACATTATGCAAACGTGGAAGTACAGTGGAATCTCGTCAGATATGATCTTCACAGGAACTGGAAAAATAAGTATCAGCCACAAAATCATATTATCCAAATAGTATGCAGAATCGTATCAACGATTTGATCACGTATTCCTAAAGTTGTGTCAACGAAGACGAATCGGTCCTAGGATAAGGATAGTAGTTTAACGGCCATATATACTTGTAAACATTCGCTTATTAACTAAATTAAGGGGGGACGCGGCTTTCGCATCGCGAAAAATGGCTAAAAAATCGATTTTTTGAAAATCACATTTTCAGTTTCTGTAACTCTTATTCTATCTGATTCCGAAATATCATCACTGAAAACCAAGTAGAAGTGCTCTAAAAAAATTGTTATATCAGCCAAGGTGCCGAAAAATTGCGCGGAAATCGCGAAAAAACGGCGTTTTTCAAGCCACGATATCTCCGGAACGGCGCAGCCGAGCGCCGCCATCTTGGTCTCGTTGGAAAGCGCGTTTCTCCGTCTTCAAATCTGCCGCTTCAGCTATCTCCTCCATACAGAAACAAGCACACAAAAAGCGAATGATTGAAGGTCGTGCCGGAGCCACCGATTGGCCGCGCCCGCCATGTGACTCCAGCGCGGTTCGCCATTGGTCCGGTGCTCGCTCCGTGATGGCGTCGTCTGCTCCGCTTGTTGCGGTCTCCTCGCGAGCTCCGGACAGTTTCCATAATCTCGACGAGTGTTAAAGCGGGCGCTACGCGGACATCGCAGTAGCGTGGCCGAATCCGCTTTTTGTGGACGTCTCAGACCCGCGGCTAAGCATTCCGAGCATCGGTGACGCGGACTTCGCGACCGAGCTTCGGGCACGGAATGCTCGGACACGCGGCTAAGCCTTTCGCGCGTAGGCGTCTCCGACTCGGCGATGAAGCACATCGCGCGCGGACTTCTCGAATCCTTGCCTAAGCATTTCGCGCGTCGGCACCTCGGACTGTGTGACTAGGCTAATCGAGCATCGACTCGTCGAGCCCGCGGCTAGGCATTTCGCGCGTCGGCACATCGCTCATCGAGTGTCGACTCCTCAGACCCGCGGCTAGGCACTTCGCGCGTCGGCACCTCGAGCGTCGACTCCTCGAGCCCGCGGCTAGGCAATTCGCGTGTCGGTACATCGCTCATCGAGTGTCGACACCTCGAGCGTCTATTCCTCGGACCCGCGGCTAGGCATTTCGCGCGTCGGCACCTCGGACTGCGCGATTGAGCTTACCGAGCGTTTGGACCCGCGACCAGGCATTTCGCGCATCGGCACCTCGGACTGCGCGACTAAGCTCGTCGAGCGTCTATTCCGCGGACCCGCGACGAGGCATTTCGCACATCGGCACCTCGGACCCGGGACTTGGCACATCGCGCGCCGACTCTATTATCGTAATGCCACGATATCTCGTAACAATACCTATCATACCACCCCTTTAATTCATAAAGAGAACCTCATCATGAGCTCTATTCACTAGGCCACTTGGGCTGGCACAGACACCTGGCTGCAGAAGTGAGGCATGATACAAAAGTACAGGCTGGAAAGCACCTAGCAGCTGCATTGCTGCCTATCTATCAGTGGCTCTCCTAACCTCCATAGCCATTGTCAATGGAAGATGATTCAGAAGGCTGCTGAGAGCCTTCATTCAGTAACATGGTCGATTCTACCAAAAGAAAACAATGCCTCACTGACTGCACTAGAGGCTGCTATCAATGAGGCAGTCTGCAGATACAACGCTAGAACTACTGTATATTTATGCCCACATAGTTCTGCACCTCACTTGGTTTGAAACCCAGGCACCATGCTCTTTGTAGAGCAGCAGTAAAGAATGCCATACAAACATGAAAAAGGCAGAACGAAGGCTCAGCAGACCAGAGGCCACATGTCCAAGAAGCCCCACGTCACAAAACACATCAAAGATTACAACTTTGGTGCGTTTTAGAGAACTTAAGAGAAGGTGCAACTTTGAGAGCTGTTTTCTCAAAACTGTTTTTTCGCCTTTCTGCTCAGTTTCTGGAGCTGATTTCTTCGTTACCGTTTAGCCTATTTTGATTCTGTTTTTTTTGTCACGTTCCTTGGACTACAGTGCAGGTCGAGACAGTCTCGCATTTTTATCTTGACTTTTTATAAATTTATGGCATGGCTATTCGGTCACCTCGAAAGTGTGCTTGGTGCGAAGGTAACTTGAAAAATGAGTATCTAAAAAATTTGTGTTGCGAAAAAAAAAAAGTAAGACTGTCACGACCTTCAGCACGCATTGAGCTATGCAGTCATACTCAACGAGCCTTCCATCATGTTTTTTAAGCTCCCTAGGCCCTCCAGAAAGTTCAAGAGAGAAAAATTCTGCTTAATAAAATGTTCTCAAGGTATCACTCTGAAACTTTTATGGAAGTATCAGGGAGACATTCTAAACATTTGTGCCAATTTTCATCAAAATCCATGAAGAAATCAGGAAGTTGATTTTCAAAGCCACGTCCCCCCTTAACAAACATGGTGTCACGCGCGCACAAGCAAACATCAACACGTCTCACTCGATGACCGTGGGAACTCGCCATCAGAACGCTGGAGTGAGGAAATGCGATAGCAGGAGCGAGCGAATTGACCTTCATGCTGCCTCTCGCTTCAACGCGAACTAAGCAACCAGAAGACAGTGCGAATGAAGCTATCAGCCCTCGGTGCGCCTAGATGCGCTGACTCTGTCCACATCGCAGATCGCTTTCAAGATAGGGCCCACATGGCCGTTCCATATGCAGCAGCCGCCGTTGTAGAATGCCTCTCCTTCTGTTTGCGCCAGTCCTGCATGCAAGTTTCGGGAACTACTTATGCCTGTGATGCGGCCCGATTTCCATTCGTCTCTGCACACATGATCGCTTTTTTTTTAAATGTGGCATCATGATGAACTAGGCGTGTCTTTGCAGTCGGCACTTTCATGCTGACAGAGCAAACACAGAAAACGGGAAGACAGAAGGTAGATCAGCCTAAGCACACGTACTACAGCACTTGGAGGAAGCTACGGCAGCTAAGCTAGTAGTGCGTATGAGGCGGCCATTAAAACGTCGATGGCGATATGGCAACACAGATTTAGGGTCGTACTCGATTCTGCGTTTGACAATGCGTTTTATTGTGGGGAATATTTTCATTTTCTAAGTCGGAATACTACAGGCCTATATAACCCCTGTTCCACACAAGCAAAATTAGTATGTTAAGTTTGCTAGTACATACAATTATTATTTTTGGAGTACGTGCCATGCATGCGATTTGATGTATTAGATGCCATATTGTCTTGATAACATATGTACTGTCGAACGCCTGTACAACAAAATGACCTGTATAACAAAAGGTTGATTATGTCCTGGCCAAATTCCTATCTTTCATATGTATTATGAGTGCCTCTACAACTAAGACTACAACAAATTTGCCGGTACAACGAAGGCATTTAGGTGTCCCTGGCGGCTGATTTGTTGCTTTACGACAAACGCTGAACTTTACGACTGAACTTCACACTGCGCTAATAGCAGCGCAAGCGATGCACTCAACAAGCATTACAAGCAGTCCTGCTGCAGTGCTCAGTGAATCTCAAGTGGTACGCTGCTTGCCGCACAGTAGTGGGCAGCGACAGCTGACAAATACGTCGTAGTTGATCCTGACGCGATGATATAATCATAACTGGTGACCGACGATGACTTAAAGGCTATCTATGGCAGAAAGGACATGAATGTCAACAAAAGCAACCAGTTGAAGTGTCAGCAACGAACCAAGAGTTTTGGCAGCAAGGGAGGCGATGGCAGGATTTTACGATGTGCAGCTTTACCTTGTGTCGCTCCCATGCTTTGTCGTGGAGCATGCTGTGAACCACTAAGTTTGGCTGCAGTTGCACATTCCGTCAGATGGAGTGTCACAAAAAATGATCGACTTATTTGACTAAGTCAGTGGTTCTCAAATGGGGGTCCGCGAAGCCATTTTTGGAGGTTCGCAATACCCACGCCCACAAAATAGTGTCGTGCTAATAGTCGTAAAGATCAAATATTATATTTTTAATGTTCGAATGTTTGGTTGGATACGAATATTCGAATCAAATCGAATATGTTGCTGGCTGTGCAGGAGTAAACACGGTTCTTAGCATTTGTTTCTATCGAGTCAAAGAATATTGGGGAGATATGGTGCTGAATGTTGTGATAATTTAGCGCTGCTGGCGCAATTTCGCCTGTAAAGCACACTTAGCCACTAAACGTCTGAACCTTGCGGGAGAGCCAGCCTCTCTTTTTTTTTTTTTTTGCAGCGCCACACCACACAATTCTGAGCTGATTGCTTGTCAGCAAGTGCGATGAGTGACTACTGGCAAAGAGTTTACGGGCATTTGATGCGGTGTAATAACGCACAAGCTGATGAGGACAGCTAGTGGGAATTACTAAATTTTCCAATTTTCCAAGTAAATTTTCTTCGAAGAACGAAGTACACAATGTTTTAGTATAGGCTTACTAGTCTAGTTTTGTAATATTGACAATGTAATTGCAATGTTCCAACATATCAAATTAACACGACCTACTAATAAATGCCTATGCATACCATTACTCGATATTCGATTCAATATTCGAAGCTCAAGTATTTGTATTCGATTCGTATATAAAAATTTTGATAGAAAGAGAGAGAGAAATTTCACTTTTTTTTTCCTTTTTTCCCCCCTTGACTCATTCCCGATTGTGGGACCTGCTCCCGTAACTGCGGCAACAATCCACAGAAGATAATAAAAACATAAAAGATGTCACAATGTTCATTACCAATTTTTTTAGTCGAAAAGAAAATTAACCTTTGACCCCTCCCCTTTTCCCGCCCCATCACTGCAAGGGGTCCCCCATCACTTCCTCCAGTCCACAAGGGGTCCGTGACACATCCCATGGCTGAGAACCAGTGCACTAAGCCTTTCTTGAATTCACGTTAAATAAAACTTTTCTCTTGTTGATCTTGCTTAGTCTGCTCTATTGTGAGCGGTGTGGTGTGCAATCTTTTCAATGCCGTGACCTGTATAAAGAAGGATTTTGGAGGTCCCAAGCACTTCGTTGTAAAGGCGTTTCACTGTAGTCAATATGGCACTGGAACATGGTTCTATAGAATAACTGCAACTTTTTTGCTTTAACATGGAAACAGTATCTCTAGAAAGTATTAATAAGCTATGTTAAAGTTAAGTTGCGTTTTCAATCTTTCCTTCTTTTTCTTTCCTTCATCCCCCAAAAAAGCTTGCTTCAACTGATGTCGAATTGAAAGCTGAAACTCTTGAAGTGAAGTTATGCAACAAGTCTGACGATTCCTGGTTTGTGAAGGAACATTTCTTTCGCTTAAGTGTGCCAGTAAATCAATTCGTTTATTACATATTTATTTACAGTCTAAATATTGTGTGCTCAAGGTAAAGCCAAAGGACAAGAATACTTGGTACTATGTTGGTGGACTGCAGTGGCACTAGCTTTTGAGGCCATTGAATTCACCCAGAGTGGGCACACTTGATACTATAATGTGACATTTATTGTGTGCAACCGTTTGTGGTTTTACCCTAGTTCCAGGGTCCTATATTGCCAACTCACTGTGATGTCAATATTACATTGTAACAGTTTTCTCATATTGGTTCCTTTCTCTCACGGCTTGCAGTGCTTTTCCTTGCGATGATTCCCGGCATGAAGCACCATGGCATTTTCAAGAAGTACTTCTCGGCGACTGTCCTCACCATCAGGAATCTCATTGCCGACAAGATGAAGAAGAACTAATCTTGCACAACCACTCTGCGGCTGAAAGCATTATCAAGCACAAGTGAAAAAAAAAAAAGGTGAGTACATAAACTGCAAGGCTTGCAGTTTGGCAACTGGCATCTTCAGAATAATCTATGTGCACAAATAATACTGTGCATTTAAGCTTTGATTTTAAATTAATCCTCAGAATCAACTCGGTAGAAACAGTGCATTACAGTTGACTTACATAAAGTCGAACCTGATGGGATCGACGAAATTGGTCAAATAATTTGGTGGGTCAAATTAAACAAAAGGCAGAAAAAATGCTGAAACACATCACTGAATCGTTTGGCCAGTATTTGCTCCGATTCAAACACACCTCAGAATCAACCACACACCTGCTTTTTATGGGTTCAGAGCAGAAAACTAATGTGGGAAGGACATTAGAGTCCTATGCAAAGTTGAACTCAAACGTGCACCCGATTTCTTAGAAAGAAAAACGTAGCATGCCTCCGGTTCTGGCAAAAAAAAAAAAGAAAAAAAAAGATGAAACCATCAACTTTTATCTTCACAGAATGGAAATTTATATGCGTAATGTTCGTCTTCTTCACTCTTAGCATTTGATGGCTGTCTATGAAGAACCACAACATGATGTCCTCGGTACGGTCGATAGTGTGTTGGATATCCTCCATTTACCAAATGACTGCAACAATCTCAAATGGGATGAGGGCACCTGCCTAGACTAACCACTTCACTAGTTCGTCCTGCGACGCATGCATTTCTCTGAAACGCCAAGAACATGTAACGTGGCTTGTTGCCACTCGGTCATCATGTAAAATTGCTTAGCGTTTGAATGTGCTTTCATGATCAGGGGGGGACTGAAGGCAACACATTGATGTCGTCATGCTATGTGAGAACTTGTTCCGTTACCATCCATGGATGGCTTCATATCGGTTTCGGGCGGCTTCGTTTTGGTTTCGTATCGGATTGTACCGCACAAGCAATTTATGGACAAACTTTCTTCGAAAGAAAGGCATGTGTGAATCTAGTGAATACTATATTAATTCATTGTGAGCTACCATTTCCGCTTGAAAATCTTCCTGGGGCAGGCTAAAAATAGGTGTTTTAGATGGGAAATGAAGTGCTCTCGATGCATTCACTGTGCCCTAATCGTCGCCAACACAAACACTGCCGCTATTGTAGTTGCCATTTGGGATCAGGCACCTCTGTGCTGACCAGCCAAGTTTGAATTATCCGGCGAAGGCCAATTTCAGGACCGTAATAACGAAAGTTTAAACCTATAGAAATGTATGGGCACCGGTGGGGCCTTCGGTCAGGATTGAATTAACCGGAGTCGAATTAATGGAAGTCTATTCTACTAGTTTTTTAGTAAACAGTTCATGCTCGTGACAACGGATCTGCTTCACGGTGTAAGAATTACTTCAGGTGTTGACACTCCGCCCAACGGCGCTACCAGATCGTGTTCGTGAGGCGGCCGTGACACCATGGCTGTAGCACATGCGCTGGCCGCAGCTGCGTGGGGGCGCTGCGGCTCAGGGGCCTATGGGGCATGGCTACAGCGAACACGCTCTGTCTGCGCTCTCCGCCACAGCGGGCGGCGAGTGTCAACACTTATATTTCTTACACCGTGGTCTGCATACAACAGACTTTGTATGCAGATCTAATCTTGTACAACCACTCTGCAGTTCTGCTTTTAACGGACTATCAGCTACAACAGCCAAATTTTTTGGAATTTTGTCTCGATGTTGTAAATAGAACGTACTTAGCTGCAGCGATGTGTGCTTACAGCAGTGCAATGCACGCAACTATTTTCAGCCACTTCTAGAATTTGCGAAAATGCAGTTTTCGAATACACTAGCAGCAAGCTTCTCGCAGCGGCATACCGCAAGACGCCTTGGCTGCGGAGAGTTTTTGTGTCTACAATGCACCCACAGGTGTCTGCTCAGGGCCGAACAAGTGCCGAGGGTCCCGCTCGGCCTAACCTGCTTCGAAGCGAAGCCGTAGCTAAGGTGCTTTGAAAACAACTGCCGACAATCGCAAGATGCACTGTTTTGTGAATGCATACCTGCCAACTGTTCCGAATTTTCTGTAAAGTGTACGAATTCGGACCTGTCTTGCGATTTTACGAATGTCGGCTCAATTTTTACGAAAAAGTGGTCATATTCTCGAAATATTTTTTTAAAAATTCCTAATAATGTCACACCGTTGCTGGTGGGCGGGGGCGCGGCTTACATAGGGGCGCATAGTGAAGGGGGTGTGTGCTGTAACCTTTATTGTCTGCAGAGTAAGGTCATTTTTCACTCTGTGACGTTGCCTTCGTCATCGGGTTGTTGGACGACCTGACGACGGCCATAAGTCACTGGTTGTCGTTACTCTCAACATAGAGACCCACCTGTACGTAAGTGGCGCCCCCATAGACGACGGCGATTTCGGGTCGATGCAGCAGGCACAGTTTCTGTATTGGAGGTTGTGGCGTGTCGTCTCGCCTCTCACCTTCGCTAGGCTTTTTTCGCGAGTATGACCTGTTTTGTAGGCTTGGGTTTTCTTTTTTCGACGTGCTGCTGCATCGGGCGCAGTGCGACTCCGGCACTCCGGTGTTTCGTAGCCGTAGCGGCTGCAAAGTGTGATGGCGTATTCGAAGCCTCGTCAGTATTAGACGCTATCAGTACTTCCAAGTGTGTTTGAAATCGTACTCCGCGGCAGAACTCCCATGCCCCCCCCCCCCCTTGGGTCGCGATTTTACGAATTTGAAAGTCTTGAGGTTGGCAGGTATGTATTGAGGTATTGAGGTAGGTATTGAGACAAAAAGAAGATATGCTGCTATTTGTGGCTTCCAGACTGCGAGGCGCGTGATGCAGTTGAGTCTAGCATGCAGTGCAGCTGCCGCCAGACACGGGCTCAGAGTTGAACTTGCCTCGTACTGCAGTTCTCATTCATGTTTTTATTGTTTTTAGGACCGCTTGCAGGTTAGACAGCAGTAAATGCAATTTCTGCCATTTGCTAAATGCTGTGCTGTGCTAAATGCTGTGCTAAATGCTGTGCTAAATGCTGTGCCGCCGTCTGGTAGGTAAAAATTGAAGCGCATTAGCAGCAATGGTGGTGTCTTTTGTTGTGCCTAGCAGCATCAAAACAGACAACTGATCTCAATAATAATGACAAAGCATCGCTAATGCTTTGTTCTCAAATTGAGATGAGACTAAGCAGAAGCTGATTTTACCATTTATTCCTTGCTTTTGCAGCAACGACCATGTACTAGGAAAGGCAAATGTGGATTGAAGCAAGTGACCTGGGCACTGCCATGTTGTTATATGCTAGTTAGCATGCCTACATACCCTGCAAAGATCTTCATTGTGGTGTTTTGCACATGCACCGCTATATATGCGCTATATGCTCACAAGAACTTTGCATACGCTATACTAAAGCTATCTAATGAAATTTTTAAACGATAGCTTTTTTTTGGCTCCTCCTCATACTTTGTGGTTTAAGTTTAAATAAATAGAAATGTCTGATGGTCGATTTCAAACCCAGGTCCCCCAGCACAGAAGGCTGATGCTCTATTAGGCCATGGATTAGGCGTATTAGGCCTGAAAAGAGAATAAAGCACCCTTAATAATTGCCCTCGTGCAGGTCAGTGCTTGAAATGCCTGGCACGTTAGGCACATTGCATAGGAACAATTTGGCACATTGTATAGGAACAATTTACTTATAAAAAGTGATAGCGGCGCGCTGCTTCTAGTTGACGATGACGAAAGAAGTTACGGGATGCGTTCGTTTCCAAAATTTACTGCGCATCTCTCATTGTACTGAGCTGTGTTTCTACAAGGTCAAGCAAGTTGTTTCTTGCAATTCGACACGTTGTAATGCTGAATAAAAGTACTGCTTTCTCTTCAAGAGATGCACTTGTCACTAAAATCTGCGGCGTGTCTCTTGTCTTAATGCGCATGCTATCGCTTACAAAGATATCAACTCAGGGTTGGTTCTTCCGGGAATTTTGTTGTTGATATACAATTCATGCCAATAGGCGTTAGAAATCTTGCGGCAAATGTTGATTAACTTGAACTTTCAAAGCTGTGCTGTGCCTTCTGTGGCATCCCTCTCCTGGTGCCTTAGCAGTTTTCTTTCTAGTTCAAAAGTTTTATTGTGAAGGTGCTTCATAGCTGTTCTTGTTTTTGTGTCATTATAGGAAAGGAAACTGCTTGCTGGTCTGCTGATGTACAGAGTGAAGTATGGCAGGAACGTGAAGATTCTGCTGATGCCTGCCCCGCTCTACTTCAGTCGTGAAAACTTCAGCTGCTGTACCGGAAAACCGCCTTGCGCTGCCATATGGTCGTTGTGCATGTGACACTGACACTGTATACAGTGAAACTAAGAATGTGCAGAAGTACTGCCTTTGTTGAACCTATCCGACAGGCATTCTAGGATGTGTGCCGTTCACACTTCTTATTTATGTTCTTTAGCGTCACGGCCATTCACCTTTCATCTCGCTTTGTTAAAGTATTTGGTGCTTCAAAACTTGGCTTTTATTATCGATACGTAAGTTTGCAGGCAATGAACAGAGCATGTTTACTCTGGCAAGTTGGAAAGGTTGCACAACCTGTCTAATGAGTGGCAGCAATGCCCACGCCTGCACTCGCACTCTCCATCAAGTGGCAGGTATTGGAGGCACTGAGAAAAGTTAGGTGGTTGCTTAATTGCATACAGTAATGTTCCATGTCATCGCTGTAGCTAAAGAAAATACTTAGGTGTTTTGGTTGGCCAGGTGTCGGCAAGAACATGCCTGGAATACAAATGTCGCAATCCTGTGTGCTTGCTTCAGAACACTAGCTGAATATACTGAACATGTTATGTCCCTTCAATAGCAGTTTTAAGCTTAAATTTTCGGTTAGTAACAATTCCTATTCTAAACACACTTGTCATTTTTAGTTTCTTCCAATTTTTCTTCCAAAACTGCTTAGGACAAGAGCCATCATTATGAGCTTGAACAAGCAATGCCATTGCAATAGGTGGCCCAAGGTGTGCCTGGTTGGCAAACAAGCCTAGCAATTCAAGTCATGTGGTTGCCAAGAAACTCCTTCAAAATGTTAGACAGCTGCAGCAACTAACTGATGTGAACATGCCCTTTGTATCCCACTTGTCTCTTTCATTGGCTGCTAAAGATGGGCATCCTTTAGTATTGGTATCTTGATGGTGAGAAGGTGGGGCGCCTGAGACAAGTAGTTCTTTTACGCACATTAGTACTGCGAAGCTAAAACTGAGGATAGAACCCTGAAAAAAAAAAAGTTCGCTTTTCACTTTACAGTCTAGTCAGCACTCTTCCCTTCCCTTTGGTACATATACCGTGGCACTAAGAAAGATATGCTTCATTATGCTTGAACAAATTGTGTATCAAAAGTCTAATGAAGTGAATGACACTAAGTAGCTTTCTTGTAGAGCAACAAGTAAGTGCCTCTACACTTCTTGAAGGCACTTTTGATTGCATTTTTCCTCTAACTGATGTGCATGTTTAAGGGTATGAAAAAGTAATATATGTAACACCAAAGCAAGGCATACCTGTTGGTGCTTTATGTATATATCTGCAGTCTTGACTAACTAAAAAAAAAAGCTTTTTTTTTTTTTCTGCAATTGCTGTGTGCAAACCATGCCTCCTTTCCAGTAGCATTGCTGACAATATTATTTTAACTTGCAGACTTCTGGTGCAACTTTAGTCTGATTTTTGGCTGAAATGGTATAGATGACAAAGGAAGTTGTAACAACTGTGACAGCCTGCTGCCAAGCTGCATTGCTTTTATTTGATTAAAAGCCGCAATTTTCACAAGGATAGCTGCCATGTGCTTTTCCCAACAATAGAAACAATCTGTACATGGTGCCCATGGTCGATATTATGTGTAGCTCCTGCTACGCTGCTTATTGGGAAACGTGAAGTGAGAAACGGAAGACGTCGGTTTGCTGTGCCGAATGTGTGAGACTTGTAGAAAACTGAGGAAAAAAAAAAGCGCACATTGATAACTGCTTCGTCACGTAAAGTGTGGACTGCAGATGAAGCGAGACTTACGGTTAGGGTATGCAAAGGTCGCATAAGGTGCTGTGGACTTTGCTGCGACTGCGCAGTGGATTCACGTGCAAATTTTTTCTCTTCTGTGCTACTTAGTAGTATAGCATCCCTTTGTCTGGATGTGCTTTCTTGAAGATATTCGCATCATTTTTTGTCATGACATGTATCGGAGAGCAGCGGAAATCATGTAAATGAACTTTTGAAACCCAATTTCAATGGATGACGTTAATGTGGGTTGTGCTTTCAGTGTTATGACTACTCGAGCGGCTTGTAAAGATCCACTGATCCTCTCTGCCTTCCCACCCAGTACCTTTGCCTCTGCAGAGGAAAGATAAGATAAACTTGGCACTCCGTCAGAGTTGGGAGGAAGCTTAGAAGGGCAGAAGTACAATCTACCCAGGGCTTGGGTTTGGTAATCATGAAAGTCGTCCTTTTATCGCTGAACAACTTTCCCATTGTTGTGCACCTTCAATACGGCAAGGCACGAAACTTGCTTGTGAATTAAAGGTTGCCTTCTTAAAAGTGATAGCATGTGTGAATGACCTAGCTTCACGTCTATAGTTGCGGAGGTTACGTACCAGTAGTTAGCAAAAGCCGCCTCTTGCAGCACAGTTGCAGCTAACGTGCTCTGAATGTTCCCATTGTCACAGCTTACTTTTATTCGTGAACATTTCTTTGCCTTCCTTGTGTTCTCTCATTTCTCTAGACTTTTTAATGTAAGGATTGTTTCTCGTGATGCATATCATGGTATTTTGGCATACACCTTATGTGAACTAGTTCACGCGGATCTGTTAACCGAGATTATTTAGGTAGCACAGTTTTCTTTTTATGTACTTTTTCTCCCCTTGAGTTAGCAGATATCTTTTAGGTTTTTTTAGTGAGGTTGTGAAAGCTATATGCCTGTGTGTGCGCGTGTGAATGAATAGTACAAATTTGTTGTGTTGTACATCTTGATGTGTGCCGACGCTGACAGTTGCGTGCAGTATGCGCCAATCAACTGCAGAGTGTGAAGAACAATGTCGTGTCACTTTTGCCAGACAATAAAAAATATAAACTGAACTTGTTTTGACTTCAGAAATCAGTATTTTCTCAATCCTTGAGCATGAGTTGTGAAGATCCTGAAATCCATGTTGGTAGTGGAGGCCACATATGCATTTATTGGAGAGAAAGCATCGCATTTGAAGAAACAAATTGCTGAATTCATCAAATGACCACTGAATGATCATTTGTTGCAATTTCTCGTAGTTTGCTGAACTAAGATGAGACCAGATGGCAGGAACCCATCCGGATTTTCTTTGTATCTTCATTCTACTCTCAGATAGATATGAAAATTGCCCGCGCTCCCTTGAGAATTTCTGCAGAACTTCTTTGTTTAGTACTGTGCTAGCGAACAAAAAATATGTTCAGTAATATTTGAGATAAGCTTGCAAGCCCAACTGTCGCCTCATCACGGACGACGCGATGTGGATAACACGCCAAAATGACAGTTACATACACACAGATGACATATTCATCACGAAAAAGCACAATACACATGTGGTGCCCGCAATGCCGTGAAAGTGTCGAGATACTACTTGCCAAAAATTGGGTTGATTCAGACAAGAATGCCTCGCGTTAAATAGCTGTAAACTGTGTGACGGCACATAGACTGCAGATACTCAATATTGTTATGGAGAGTAAGCCCAACGCACAAGCATATATAGTACAACTATTTATCTGTGAAAGGTCACTGGTAAACACGTAGGCTGGTACACAGGTAACAGCTCCAGTAGACAGTCTACGACTTCTTCGTCTCTCTTGCCCACACAGTCCTGTCCAAATGCACCGTAACAATGTGTTCATAATAAATGCATGTCACTTCCCTTTTGCCCTTGTTTCGCCGCGCTACCAACGTCTATATGCTGTCTTGCCAACTTTACCAGACAGGTTTGGATTTTAAGTTTGCGTACATGGAGTAACTTTGCACAGAACGCAAGAAGCATATACTGCAGACTGTTCATGTGAGCTGGTTAGATTAAAAAAAAAAAAAAGAAGCAAGGACTGGACATAGAGGGAAGGAACTGCACAAAGGAACTGTCCTGTTAGCATATTGTAATTAAAAATTCTTTTTTTCAAGGATGCAATAGCTCGACTCAGTGCTGCGAGACCTGCAGATTTGTTTGAGCAACCACACATCACCAGTGGAATGTGCAGATCTGCTGAAAGTATTCAAGATCTCCAGGTTTTTGTCTTAAGTACTACTCCCGGCCGCTTCCAGTGCTGCTTTACTCAGACATAACAATAGATACCTTGTGTACAATGTACTACATGCTGGGCTCCTCAAACTGATTCAATGCTCTGTTTGAAGAAGACATGCATGAACGAGAATATCACTGATAGCAGTCCTATCTGATGCACTTTCCTTTTAAACACTATGTCCCTGAAGTGTCTGTCCTTTTCACTTCTTTTGATAACTCTTCGCAGTAAATTAAGGTATTGAAGAAACGAAGTTTGGGTCTTGTTTTTAGGCTTCCTTATTGTAAAACCAGATGAAAAATTTTCACGTAGGTGGCCATTTGGTGGCGTTAAGCAGTTCTGAATATTTCGTTGCAACCTTATTTTCTCTGATTAGAAACAATGTCATTGCAGGTCACTACAACGTGCAGGCAAGTGAAGAAAATGATGAATTTGGTTCCTTTCATTATGCACTAGTAATTTTAGTCAATAGACATTTTGTAAAGTTAGAGCCTCGCTTAAATATTTTATATGTGGACAGTAGACATGTATTTGCATTATGTAGTAATTAAGGCTCGTGTATAAGATGATGCAAATTTTTATTAGGCTCTGCATTAATCTACATGTTTCTATGGCAGTTGCTAGATTTTTTAGAACGATTCACTTGTTTCTGGCCTAGTCCGTGGCAGTGTATATACAGGGTGTCCCAACTATGATGCACCAAGATTTAAAAATATGCAAATGCCATGTAGCTGGACAGAACCAAGGTATTGTTATTTGCCGTCGCTTGGAGACACTCAGATTATTTTTTGGATTCTGCCTAATTACATAATTAATCTTAATTAATCAACTTCTCAAATATTATAATTAGATTAAAAGTGTCAATGAGAAAATTGTAGAGCAAGATGAACTCCCGACACAGCTTTCTGTTGTTCAATACGTGCTACATAAAGGTTTTTCCCAGTATGAAAGAAGCCCGCGAATATGCGCGAATACACGAGTATTTTGCGTCTATTCGCAAAATTTGAATTTTGTACTTAACAATGCAACACATTATTTATTTATTTCAAATTATGGATTTTTTTTTTTTTTCATGCTTTGCCTCATTTTGCAGCCTTTCTATTTTGAAATTGTCCTTTGCACTTAAGATACAAATGTGATACACTGCGCTGCAAAGCGATTCTTCATTATCGCTGTTTGCTTTTCTAGTGTGCTGCTTAAATATGATTAAAAAGCCAGATAATAGAGCATTGAATTATCAACTGTTTGTTTTAGGGAATCTTGTCTTACACACTCTGGCGTACTTGCACAAAATGCGAGACGAAGAAGAAAATACGGTCGTGCGGAAAAACCCATAGCCTGCATGGCCTATATTTAAATAATAATTATTATATATTCTAAAAAATATTTGAACAGTGATCATGCTAATTTTTGATGAAGCCGCTAGTACAGACCAAGTCAATAGGAAATAATTGAGAGTTCTATTATGTTTCCATCGCGAACCTTGGCTAATACCCTCCCGTGGGTAAGTACCATACTTTAAAGGCGACAACAACAATTTCATAGTTGATACGTACTGAAGTTTTTAAAAACAACGCCGAGGGAAATTGTCTGGTTCGCGTTGTTCGATCGTAGCTGTGTTCATCGTTCGCGTTGTTTTGTTAGGGAATTAGCTCCCGGCAAAACCTGCAAGAAACATTGCATTCTCCCCGTCGTAGCAGGCATGTGAAAGAAAAACACAAATGCAGCCTGCAGTCTTATTTTTCCGACAGCAGTACAAATCGAATTAGGCCGCGCACGTGAACGCAGCTACCGCGGCGCAGCCAGCCGTTCCGAAACTGAAAGTAGGCCTCCATGTTGCATGCCCGACGTCACGGAACACTTGACGTCACGTCTCGCTTCCTCTCGCGTTCTCGTGTTGCGCCGCTCGCGCTGTTCTCTGGTCGCCTGTGCCAGGCTGTGCGCACTCACTCACTCACCTTCCTCCTTGCCCACTCGCTTCTGCCGCTCGGCCGGCTCGGCGAGCGATCCGCTGTCCGTGCGCCTCTGCGGATTGATGCTGGAATTGCTGAATGGTGAAGCGGCCGTAGGTTTAGGAGACAAGCGACGGCGCCGGGCCACCTTCCCCGACCGCGACCACTTCGCCGAGCCAGCGGACATGGCACTCGACCCGGAGAAGCGGGAGAGAATCGTCTACAAGCTGGTCTTGACCGGCGGTGAGTCGTACTTATTGATCCGACTCTTGTGTCTAGTCTGGCGCACGCCGGCAAATAAGGGTTCAAGATCACGTGCGGCGCGTGTAGGTCATTGATGCTGCGATTCCCTGTGCCCTTGCTTGGAACGACGATCGCGGCAGCCCGAGTCATATTTGCCCCGGGCTTTACCCGTACCTCCTGCGCCGGGTCATTGAATAAGCGGGACGATATAACGCTTATTTTGCGAGTTGCCGGTCGGGGTGGTGCTTCCGGACATGCGCTCCATTGAAATGGATGCTGCGGCAGCGGCGCGCGCGCGCGCGCGCGCATGGACTCGCGCAGATAGTGCGAGATGGTTGCCCTTGAAAGGATTAGTCCGTGCGCCGTTCGGCGTGTGATATCTGCGATGACTTTTCTACGTGATTCATTGCTCCTTTCGCCGCCGTTGTCATTGAGAGAGAGGGAACGAGGCAGCAGTGCTCTAGCTGTGTCGCCTCGTTCGGCGCTGTGTCGCCCGCGCAGCCGGGTGCAACGCATGCTGCGCGCGCGACTGTGCGACTGCGCAAATGGAGCGATGTCTGGGCAATGAGACCACACGCTGCCGCCTTTGCCAAAACAGGAAGGCGACCGCTCGGGTGCTCTCCTGTTAGTGTTACTCACCTTTCGCTCTAGCCCTGCGGCCTATATAATCAACCTGTAGCGGTTTTTGATCGAGTGCCACTGTTAACAGATGTACTAACAATTCATTTGGTAACGTGCCTTGGTCCAATTGTGCAGTGTGTTTTCCAATTGCGGGAATGTAAGATTTCACTTTTTTTTTTTTTTTACAAGCCTCCAAATGGCGACGAAGTAAGCTGCACCGTTCACGCTTGACCATAATGAACGTCACGCAGCTGGCGTATGGTTATATCGGGCTCGATGTTACGCATGCATATGACGTACTCAGCCGCAGACCGAGTTGTACGCTCGTAAGTTCTCGCGTCCCAGGGCAGCGAGAATTCGCGCACTTTATTGTTACCTAGGCTGTGCCTCCACAGGGGCCTTGTTAAGGGCTTATCTCTCATAATGGTCGTGAACAGTGGTCTTCTCATGTTAAGGGCCTATCTCGCATAACTGTCGTGAACGTCTTATCTTGAAAGCCCTTCATTCAAGGCTGGGGAGGACCATACTACATGGTGCAATGCAAATGGTGCATATACACGTAGGTATCGTAGCAAGCACCCCTTAAAAGAATAGCCATCATAAAGATTGGGCTTTTAGGAATTTCTTCCTGGCCTGCTGTTCGCAGAAATAAACACCATTAATTTTATGTGCAGGGGAAACTCGTGTTGCTTTCGGTTACAGAATCTAAGGGTGGTAGATCATAACTTGTTTTGCCTTATTGGCGTAGCAACACATTAACGTATATATACGTCACATGTTGGGCTTAGTAATAATAGTTCTTTAATTTAACCCCGGCATATAACATTGGAGTGGACAAGTGCCAAGAATGGTACTGCAAACCAAAAAAATTAATCTTGGACCCCTGTCTAAAGTGCCCATCAAGGGCCGTATTCTGAAAAGTTCCACTTCGGCGATAGTTTGCCTAGGCGATAGTCACGTTCAATAAATCAACCAGCTGCTTACCCATGACGTCGGCATGCACTACCAACACATGCACTCAAACGCTTCGCAAAACGCACGAGAGGGCGCACCGTGCGAGTGCAGAGCGGCTCAGGTGTGTTGTTTTCGAATGTATCGGCTGCAATACGACACAGGCGTGTTCGTTTATTCAATATATGTCGGGAGCACCCAATGACACCGTGACGTCAAAATGACCTACACTGGAACTACTAGGTGGCATGACTTATTTTCCGGTTTTGCTCAACGAGCCAATCAGTGCATGCCTGAAGGCAAAAAGCGAAATGTCGCCAAAGTGGAACGTGTCAGAATACGTCCCCAAGTAATTATAAGTGCAAAGTACTCTGTTATGCAAAAGCAAGAACTAGTTACTCTTATCTGACAGTAGTTGCTTACGCCAAGTGGGGCTCTTATCCGTAATAATTTATTTGCTCACGAAATGCGTGTTTTATATCAGTCAATGCAGGCTGTTGTAGGTCACATTAAGAACTTGGTTAGTTCAGCCATGCACCCTGAGCATCCTTACAGTGATGCGGCCTGATACCAATATTAGTGCATTTGGCCTTAATTAAAGGAGCATGGATGCATAGTTCTATGCCATCTCCTGTCAAGATCACCATATCGTTATTATGCACAAGACGTCTTTTGCTTGCATGTAACACTAATGCACCGTGGCACTATGCATAGTGCTGATAAGCCCTCTAAGTAAGCTTGTTGAGTGGAGGCTTATCAGGGGCTTACGGAGGCTTAGCTTGCGATTGTCTAGTTTGCCAGTTAAACAACCGGCTGTTCTCGCAGCTGTATTTGTTCTTGTTACTTCCGTAGCTCGGCCCCCCTCACAATTCACATTGTATGGAGCATTCTTGCTGGCAGGTAAAATAGATCCAAAAGTGGTGTGGCAGATACTTGTGAAAATTAAATTGCTCCTAGTGTGCTGGCACTAATGATTATCCACTACTGTGGAGATTGTGCAGACCACTGTGCTTCTCTGCTGTTGACCAGTGCAGATTATTGAAAACAAGAAAATCGTAACCTGAAAATTTTACATTTGCATTCACTAAAGGCATGTGGTCATGTTCGTTCCACGTCTAAGGCTGGGATAATCATGCATGAAGAAAGATTTCTCTGTAAGAACAGCTATGGTTGGGGCTAGTTGGTATAGTTGGCTCATGTTGAATGATTGCAGCGCGCTACAGGGAAAGAAGACTCTCGGGCACAAAGAAAGGACGAATGTCAAGTGTCGTATTTGTCCTTTCTTTGTGTTCGAGTGTCTTATTTCCCTGTAGTGCGCTGCAATCATTTAAAATTTACCTGTGACCACTAGATTATTGGG
The DNA here is from genome assembly GCF_013339745.2 of Dermacentor silvarum. NCBI lineage: Eukaryota > Metazoa > Arthropoda > Arachnida > Ixodida > Ixodidae > Dermacentor > Dermacentor silvarum. The sequence continues at coordinate 169,571,175 of NC_051156.1, read as the reverse complement.
GCTCAGGTTTTGTGAAGATAATAAACGTTGGGCTCAGAACACAGTTATGCAGTAGAACTCTCTTAATACACTACTTTTCTCCATATCATTTTCCCCCATGATGACATTGAAAACACAGGTATAACCCAGCTCCATTGTATTATAGTTTTCTTTGATATATTTCCTGGCCACCACAGTCTATTGCTTCTTCTGTGGTTCCATCTAAATAAGCATATTAGAAAATCTGCTGTTGATGATGCTTAATTGTAATATTTGCCAGCTTCTTACAGTGTTCATATTGTAAAGTTAGGCTAGAGTGGCACCTTCAGAGATATTTTTTCCTTGCACTTTGTGCAAATTTTTTTTTTTTTTGCCGAATATTTTATGCTTTTGTTGAGTCCAACCCATTATATTGCCGTCTTGTTATCTGAATTCTTCTGTCGCTGCTGACATTGCATTGTTATGAGTAGCGATATGTTGTTGCTGCTGTTTTTGTAAGGTTGGCGAGGCCTGTCCAGCAGTCATCAAGACGACTTTTTCTTGTCTGCCTTAGTTCTTGGATTGCAAAAAAACAAACAAACAAAAAATGTTTTGATTGGTGTAAATTGCTTGTGGTTGACACAATGCTATATATTGCTTGTGGCCGCACAATGCAAACAATCTGCAACTGTTGTTCACTAGCTCTGTCAAACTGAAGCTTATGTTAATTTGTAAATAGTCTCTACAGAACGCTTGGTTGTATAAACTGAACAGTTCTGGTTTTATGTGTGCTGCAAGCCCTGGCATGCAAGTGATTTAGGATAGTTACCTTGGACTTGAATGTCTAAAGTAGCCATCATTACTCTATAACTTTGAGAACAGTTGTTTTCAAAGGACTGAATTGTAAAGAAGACATATAATAACTGCCCATGCTATGGCTGTACTCCTGCATTGCTGCTTGAACATGTACAGTGGCTGTGCATGCATGCTTAACCACAAATTGTGCAAAGTGTATGCATGTTGCAACTCGGTGTGTCTAGAAACCCTTGTTTTTCTCCAGGGCCATGTAGTGGGAAGACAACAGGCCAAGCAAGACTCTCAACATTTTTCGAGAATTATGGCTGGAAGGTGTGCAGTTTTACAACTTTTCTTTTTTTTTTTTTTCTTTCCCTTCTTTCTTTATGATCACATATGCCCATCACCTTACCTATTGGCTACAGTCTTTGTGGTAATGAATAGCCTGTGACCAGGACAAAAATGGAGAGAACCTGTAATCTGTCGAAGAAGCTTTATTTAAGCACTTGGAAAGTCGGGGAGTAGATCATTTCCCTAACTCACGAGTGCATATCTCTGCATTGCGTATTTGCCAAAGTAATGGCAACACTGGTTATGGTTCAAGAGATGATGGAGGGCTAGCTGCATACACTGGGGCTTGTCTCTTGCACATGGTTTCACCACGAGAGCCATGTCTGCATTTTCCCTGTCAAACTGTACTCATGCACATTGATTGACAAAAGATTTCTACGCCACCATTATCTTTGCGAGTTGCTACACAGAAAAGCTAGCTTTACAATTACAAAAAGCGTTCGTAGCTGTCAAAACTGTCGGAAAATGAGCAAAGTTAGGGAAGGCAACCGCAGGGCAGTGTGCAAAAATATCTGTGTCAGCTTCCCCTCAAAGCTCTATTGCATTAGAAAACTTTTAGCACACCCATTTTTCTGGTATTAGTCACAAATCTAGACAGTGAACGTGAAAAGCAGGTGAAGTTGAAGTAATGCAATAGTTCGGTCTTTTACGACCTTTGGCAAGATTTGTACGCATTATCATGATATGATCACAACTTACCCAAACATTTACTTAACTTTTACATAACAAATTGCACTTCCACAAATGTGGAGCGCTTGGAAGGAAAGTGCAAGATAATTAGTTATTGTGCACAGTTGCGCAGTATTGTTCTTCACACCCCTACCCCATTTTCGGGGGTAATCATTTGGAAACTTGTTGCTGTCGCAGCTTAGTGAGTGCCTCTTGAGGGTTTGTTACTTTTTCAGTCACTGGAAATCTTGCTGAAATAGTTGGGAGAAACCTGAAAAGTCGAATTCGTGAACAGTGATTATCTGGACCTCCTAATAAATCACACATATGTTTCATTTTCAGTTCAGTTTTGTTTTACAATGAAAAATGGGCTTGTTATAGATTCTCCTATGCATTGCACTTTAAAATTTGGTAGATTGAGATGTGTTTGTTGTGTACACCAACTGTTGAACTAGTTCTCCTACAGTGAAGTTAATCACATTTGTCTCTGTCCATTTTGCTTGCCCTTGCGTGTGGGCAAACATATCCATGTCTCACTTACGACACAGTCAAGTTTGCTTCAAACACATTGAAGAATAATAAAATATGGGAAGATGTTTGTTATGTACTGAAAATGTCCAGATTTTGAGGCTTAGAAAGATAACAGCGGACAGGGCTTCCAAAAACTGTTATAAATCAACCTTTCTAGAAGAATCGGCAGCCATAGTGACCTGAACCCACTGTAACGCATTCCTTATAATAATCAAGTGATTGTGCAGCTCACGCCTGCTCTGACAGTCTTAGCACATCGGCTCCATGCAGAACCCAGTGTGATCCTAATGTCAGCTTGCAGCTTGGAGACAGGTGACAAGTTATTCAATTTGTCAAAACTGGTAGCTGGGTGTGTTGGAGTTCATGATGTATGAGTGTAAACAGATGGAAGTCAAGGTAAGGGCATCAACACTAGCAACCTGTGCGTGTCCTTTGCACTAGTGTTCCAGTTTGCACATGTTTAATTTGTTAAGGCCAACTAAAACACACAGTGGAAGCAAACATAAAACCATTAGTCTGGCAACCCAGACATCCACAGCACGAGAATGGACAACCCAGCAATTGCAGCAGCAACACAGATTCCTTGGCAGTAAATCAAAGAAAAACTGGGAGGTCACCGAGAATATGATTGGCGTGTCTCTATTGCTCTTTTTACAAAAGCAAGCAGTCATTCTCAGTCTTCATTGATCTCTATTTAATGTTTGGGAAAACCAGATTCTAGGCCAGATTTTCAGTGCAACATGTTCGCTGTATTGGAAATGCCTGGCATTTTTGTTCGAAGTTCCCACGCATCTTTCATCCCAATACCCCTGCCCTACACTCACAATACGAAACCCCAACTATCTAGGATTAAGCCACAAAGCCAGGTTGTGGTGTGTCCACTGGAACATTTATAGAAATAAAGGTAAAGCTGATGCGAGTTTTGGGTCTTGGGTCACTATGTGGTATAACAAGATTTGTCACATTGTTGACAAAGACGCACAGCTAATGAAAAAGGATAATGCTTAGTCACTGCCTTTGAGCTGTTACATTAAAAGCAAATTACGCCTCTTCTTTTATGAGCACTGTAATTTGAATTAATATGAATTAATTAATTTAAATTAATATGAATTGCAGATGTGTAGTTGCTGAACATGATTCCGTTTTGTTTCTATTAACAGGTGTATCGTGTGCCTGAGGCCGCCACTGTCTTGCTCAGGTAAAACACAAAAAAAAGAAACCTTTGTAAAAAGTATTTTTCTCTTAGCTTCAGATGTACATATCTGGAAGCAGCGTGCACTGCTTGATTGAGCTCCAACAGCTGTCGGGGATTTCATAGTAGTTTGTGACTCTTATCTGCTAGCTTTTGTGACTTGGTCAGCCTGCTTTAGTGAGGATATTTTTCATTGCTTGTTGGTTTAATCTCCAATTCTGTATATCTCCAGATTAGTTTCATTGAAAATTTAATTGGACTTTGAATAAAGGTAAATTTAAGGGTACGGAAGGTGCGCAGGTTCTGCACAAAGGCGAGGTCCATGAAAACAGGTGTGCCCGCAGAACTGACTCACTGCACCGAATAAATAAATAAAAATGAAGGGGAACATGGAGAAGAAAGGGGGTGCAGATAAAAGTGGTGGTGCCTTGTCCACTCTGTAGTCGCCTAGTGAAGGGTGTGGGGTCTCACACAGGCTCTTGGGACAAAGGAACGACAACACAGTAGTGTAGACAATCAAAAGGGCATTTATTGCACCTTTCATACACTAATGCACGCTAGCCGAATTACTACGCATAGAACATTCACATGGGCGTGCGACAAATCGAGGAAGTCCGACTCACCGCGACTGGATAGCGAGCGAATGTGTTTGCCCCATCACTATGACACCATCGCCTAGTCGTTCACCTGTACGGTCACATGAACGGTGGCACGTTCGAACGATCTGCGTTCGTCCATACCGGTGTCCTGCTGCTAGCCTCGTGAGACGGTCTCGCGAAGCGTGGATCGGCGCACGCGCGGAACGTCTGCATCGCTCACCGACCCCCACGTCAAGAGAGAGCGTCTTCTTCCTTTTGCGCCCAAGTAACCCCGCCGTTGGGTGGCGTTAGCAGCGTGCCATCTCTCGCAATGCTCCGCCGCTGTAAAGCTACACGGCGAAGCCGGATTACGGGATATGGGAGCCATGCGGGGAAAACAACATCAGGGGACGCACGAGAGTTGCGCATCCCCACAAGGGATGATGGACTTGTGCTGGAGTTATAGCATGTTTTAATGTATTAGTAAATATAAAAAGACGACCCAGCACTTTCACCATGTCCAAGGCAGCTGTTTTATTCTGGAACCTTCGAGAGAGAGAAAAAAAGATGATGCACACAGTAGTGATGGTATATACAGATGAAAATGAAGAGAGTTATGAATGGTGGTCACAATATATGCATATATATTTTGCTTTTTAGAAAGTGTTTCCTATTTATGTCTATTTATTGTTTTGGGCTTATATGAGCATGTTCTTTGCTTTCTACCTTTAGTGGCGGTGTGCGATTTCCTGATCTGACGCCTGCTGAAGGTAAGCTAATGTCGTTCTGCATTTGTGCCACAAACTTGCTTTACAGATTTTACGTTATAGCTGGCGCTTTTACTCGACACTTTAGTGCTGTACGAATAACGAGGATGTTTTTTTCTATTGTAATTACTTCTGTTATAGTAGCTAGTAACTTATAGCTCAGCGAAGGGTGCTCTGCCTATGTTTACCTTTTTTTCTTCTTTTTTTTTTGCTACAAAACTATTCCTCCTTTTATCTTTTTTTTCAGTTGAAAGGTTCCAAGAGAATCTCCTTAAAACTATGATGTCGATGGAGGAGACATACTTTGACTTGGCCAGGACCAGTGGCAAGAACTGCCTCATTATCTGCGACCGTGGTACCATGGATGCCTCTGCATGTCAGTACCATCTTTACCTTGCTGAACCTCTGTACTCTATTATGGTCGGAGAGGTGCAGCTGCTATGAGAAGTAAATGGAGCATGCTGGTGTGAATTGTCAACATTTAAATGCTTCATAGGAGAAATTTATAGGTGCAGTTTGCTTACGTGCATCTGCCATGCTTAGTTTTATTTGCATTAATAGTAGATGTGGAAAGCTAATGGGGGTGTGAGATCTTGGAAGAGCGTAAATCCACAGCCTTGGCATGCAGCCTGGAATTTAGATCTGCAGCCTGGTCTAACATATTGTCACTATGTGTCGCAAGCGCTAAGAAAGGAGTTACGACTGGGAGGCGTGCTCTGCAAGATGCAGGTGCTGATAAGGAAGGGGAGACTGAGGATGCAGGCATTAGAGGATCTACACCATCTTGTCCAGCTGGATGCTGTGCACATCTTCAAGTGTCATTTCGTGACAATATGCTGCCAACACATTGCCTTACAGTGAAACCTGAATAAAGCGAGTTATTCTATATATCGAGCACGCGAAGCGTACTCATGTTAAGTGACTTCCTTATAACAAACCAGACTTTGGCTATGTCGAACTCGGGGCATTGCAGGGAATTCAGATGAAAGGATGTATAGTGAGATAGCGGGGGACGTCAAGTGAAAGAGCTGGCCATTTTAATTCAACATTTGGCAAACGAGTGCTTAATCGAAATAAGAGAGTGCGTACACGGCGCTCGATTTAAGATTCTTTGGAAGCTGCATTTAAACCATGTTTTCCTTGCAGATGCAAGTAAATTTAGTAAAAGGCAGAGGGTGGCACCTCCTAAAATTGTGAATGGTGGTGCACTGTAGTGGCTCCTTCAGAGCAGTGTCACATGATCCAGCTTTTCTGCGCAAGACTGACAACAGCAGTGCCAGCTAATGTTTTATGTGCATTTTTCTAGACTGCTTTTTAGGAAAAAGGGCGTTCTGGGTCAAGAACTAAAAGGAAGAATTTTGTTTGTGTTGATTTTATGCAGTTCTGCCATCTCATGCCATAGTCGCATGTTTAATGTGGACGTCGCATGGTTCAGTCTTTAATCATCTTTAATCGCTCTGCAAAAGAAATACCTTTGGTTTCTGCAAGCAGCCACATCCTTTACCACTTTGCATGTACTATTTATTGATTTACCTACTTACCATATATTATGACTGTCTCACCTAAGCCTATGCCTCAAGGTATTACCTGCCAACGGGGATCTGAAAACCATACTGAATCCTTTCTTTTTTTCCAGTTGTCAGCAAAGAGATTTGGGAGAGGATTGTCAAAGCTCACAGCTGGCATACGGTGGACCTCAGGGACAACCGCTACAACCAGATTGTTCACCTGGTGAGTCTGCATGGTAGTAGTACATAAGATCGCACATACAACTTCATTTTTTTAATGCTTTTTACTTTTTATACATCATATTTATCGCTTACATCCCCGCTTGTTGTTGCAATGTGGCTTCTGTGGCTTTAAAAGATGTATTAAGGAAGCTTTAGCGTTACAGATGAGTTTTCACCAATACATGAAAAAGTAAAAAAAACATTGTTTCTTTTTTACTACGAAAGCTTTAGAAGACAATACTGATATTAAGCTGCAGTCACTGATGCAGCACAATAATTGAATATGCAGTGGAATCTCGTTGATACGACCTACACGGGAACCGAAAAATAAAGCATATCCTCCAAAAATCGTATCATCAAACGTATTATAAGCAAAATCGTATTATCGGGAAAATAAAAAAAAAGCACATAATCCCGAAAAACGTATTACGCAGAATCGTATCAACAAGGTTCCGCTGTATATTGCTTTTACGGTGTCTTGAGTAGAAATTGGTAGGTGAGAAGTTTTAGCATTTGAAATGTGCAAATTCTCATGGGTAGCAATGCACCAAGAAGAGCCTCATGTCGTGCAAGTTCTATTGGGTGTTGGTGCTTCTTTAGATTGGGTAACGGTGTTTACACATTGACTGTTAAAGAGACACTAAAGAAAAGAAAAAAGTTAGTTAAGCTGTATTAGTAAAGTATAATTCTAACACTATCAATAAAAGCCACTCTTACGGTGAGGAGAGGCTTGGTTAAGCCAGAAAAGATGCAATAACAAAATGGGGGTCGCGACAACACCTTAAATAAAGTTCCCGCACCAGCGAGCCGTGACCTCGTAGATTTGGACGCCGTCTGCTCGAGTTTGACTAAGTGTTTGTCGGTAAATATTGGCAGTATCGCATTCTGAAAGGGCCAAAGACTGAACATGGCAAGTTTCAAGAACTTTTACTGAGCGGCAAAGGCCCGAATACGCAAGACTAATATGAAATCTGTAACGGCACACTGGCCTGCGGGCACTGGGGTTCCGGCGCAACATCTAAGAAACTAAACCTTGCTCTTCATTTTTTCTTGTAATAATCAACCTACCACCGCGAAATCAACAAAAATGAAGATTCGAAAGAATACTTTATCAGTCTAAATTGGTTTGTTTCTCTTAGTGTCTCTTTAAAATAGAAGTATAGTTTCAGTCCTTGAATGTTGTGAGACTGAATGCGTTTTTAAAAAAATGCGATCAGCATTCTTTGGGAACTTCACACAGTTTGTGGTATGTCTGTCTGTATGTCTGTTTTCGTCTGACCTCTTTCATACCAACTTGGGTCACTGGGTAGTCCATGGTCTAGTGGGTAGAGCATGGGGCTGCTCTGCTGAGGGAGCCGAGTTCAAAACCAACCGTCGGACCAACTAGGGTCACTTGGTGTGCGACGCTAGGTATGTGCCGCTCTTCGATAAACCTCTTTCGTGCCAACTTGGATCATTAGGTATGTGCTGCTTTTTAATTACAAAACAAGTACTCCAGGGCTGGGCAGAATTGAACCCGCGTCATACGTATATCTTCAGACAATCTTGTCCGAATGGATATTCAGCGCCTTGTGGACTTTGCGGTGGCGCTGCTAGATGGTGCAGTGTGTCCAGAGAGAAGCGTGAGGAGACCAGCTGCCGTGCGCACCTCATTCATTACACATTTTGGCAGTGGCAATACAGTGTGTTGCTCATCAATGCTTATTGAATTAACGTCGACTATCGCACTGAGAGGGTTTCTGCCGGAATTTTTCTTCTGAATATGCATAGCAGCAAATTCTTCAGTGTTTTTTTTTTGAAGTAGAATTAGTCAGTTAGGCACTTAAACATAGTTGAATGCAATCACTTAAGCATAGTTGTACTCCCTACACATAGTCTTGTTTCCTTTGCCCATCAGTAGACTTCAGCAACGTCTCATAGTAGCGCGTTATAATGCCCATTTGGCATCACAATCCACAAAGTCTGCTTTTTTATTTTTTCCTCCAATATATTTCGCAAGCTGTCTAATTACAGCACTCGTCTTCACTGCTTATACAGTGAAGATCCCATCTTTTTTTTTTTTTTAATATACTTAATCCACAATTAACCTTTAAACATAGGCCGTGTGATCACTCTGGAAAATCTTTTGTTGTATTTTGGCATCTTTGCTTTCGTTATGTCTGGCATCATTATACCCGCCTTGTGCCACTAGGTGTACAGCCACCCAAAAATCAAACACGATCAATACTGCCAGCAATTAAATGCCAGCATTCTAGACTATTTCTTTTTACCTTTGATCGCAAACCGCATGATGCCACAGTTGCACATCATTTTGTACCATTCATACATTGAGGAAAGTGAGATCATCTTCCTTGTCAACGCAGCGGTAGCATTAGTATCAAGTCGGAGACTGGGCAGAATTCGCTCTGGCTTCTGCGTAATCTTGCCTATTTGATACCCTTGTGTACGTTTTGACGTGCTGAACGCGTCCCCAGGGTATTGAGACACTTCTGTTGTGAGCATGGAGGTCACCAAATGGGTGACGTAGGCCATGTTTACTGAAGACAGCCAATGTGACAATGTGTTGAGTGACAGCACTAGTGATCCAAGCAAAGTTTGAATTATGATCAGCCCAGAGCCCGTGCCTTGGTTGTTCTGCGAGTCCATTCGGTTATTGCCTTTATTATTACTTTCTTTTATTACTGTGCAATGATGGTGCAACAATCCACTTTCCAGGTTTCAGCCGCCAATGGAGCAGAGGAATTCTACAATACTGAAGACAACAGCTGCCGTACAGAGGGCATCGAGCTGGCACGGGAGCGAGACAAGCTGGCAGCTCAAGTGAGTTTGCGAGTAGTCAGTGTGGCCCACCCCTTGCAGCTGACATTTGACAGTGTGGCGATGGTCACGCAATATGTGGGTACATTGTTTCCTGTTAAAGTAAAAAAAAGTAAGCATTTGTTCGCCCAAAGCCTTGTTCTTGCTCACTTTATGTACACATGGACAAGTTAAAGCAATTGTGCATCCTTTCTTCTAAACAATACCCAGTGTCTCGCATTGTTAGACAAATCCTTTAAAATAAAGAATAAAAATTATCACAGCACAAAAAAAAAAGATAGAAAAAAGACAACTCTAAGAGGGTTAGCAAGTCAGTTGGACATTACCGACTGATTACATGCTGCTGTGAGTGTTTACTATTCCTGATACTACGTAAAACTCCACAGGTCATCCTGCATTCGCAGTGCAATATTGAAATTTTTTTCTATAGCTACAGTGAGTAAGAAAGCACTTGTTTAATTCACTTGTTTAATCCCACGGATGGTAGCTTTGCACCACTGGTCTCTCGACAAAGCACGTGAACCAAGTCTCTGAACCTGCAGTTCCTCTCGCACTGAGCTGAATTACTATCGCAACGACCAGGCATCAGTAGGGTAAAACTAACGTGTCTCACGGCGGTCTAATCCCAGTTCATGTTCCCTATTAGTGGGTGAACAATCCAACCCCTTGCGAATTCTGTAATGATAGAAAGAGCCGACATCGAAGGATAAAAAAGCAACGTCGCTATGAATGCATGAAGACATGAGGAGCAATAACATGTTCACACAACTCACAGCAAATAGAAACCAGTGATATGGGACAATAGTTTTGTGCTTAATTCTTGCTTCCTTCCTTAGACACTGGCATAGCTTTTGGCATTTTCTAGTCATTGGAAAGTTGACCTGAAAGGACATTCCGATTCCTGACAGTACCATGTTGCTTTCAGGCATGGATTGGTCACCCCTATATGGATGTCATCGACAATTCCACAGACTTTAATACCAAAGTGCGTCGGCTGATAGAGGTAAAGCATGCATCTTCAGCACATTGTTAGCATGAAGACCACCAAGTTGCTGCCAGTTTCCAAACTCTGCTTAAGCACTGCTTTAACGTAACGCCTTATTGTTGCCAGCTGTGTCTGCTTGGCAAAATGTGGCACCTATGCTGCCACACCGCAGACAATGAAAAGAGGCCACTCATGACATTGCCTCCGAGATCAGCACTGCCACGAACCTCAGAAAAGACTGGTTGCGTGCAGCTTAGCCTCCAAGAGGTAGGAGCAGGCATATGGTCTCAGAGGTCATGCTACGCGTGAACCTCTCTATTGTCTATTGATTGCATGTGCTACGAAGTTTGCCGAATAAGCACATTAGGCAACGAAAAGGGTTCAAACACAGCAGGGCAGTTAAGCAACTGATGCAGTAATCTGGGTAAATTGATTATTTCTGCGTCCTGTAGCCATGCTCTTCACGCTAATCATGATCATTCCCATTGCAGTCTGTCTGTCGGCGAATTGGTATTGAAATTGGTGATCGGTTAGCCACCAACAGCCACAAAGCCAAGTTTCTTGTCGGCTCCATGCCACCAGACAGTGTAAGTTTCACGTGTAAATTTTTTTTTCGTTGTTTTTGTCATTGACGTCAAAATGCAAAAGCGGGGAAATTTTAAAGTGGCGCTTTGCAACTGAACAGCGCTCGACTAGAAACTACTTATCAAATTCCTTTTTTCTTCTTTTTTTTTTTACTTCTTAACAGCTTTGTTATGTTTCATATGTTCCATGTACCATGGTAGGATTCCTCATTGTGCAGTTGTACAACATTGTATTTGTTGGACAGTTGCAGGGAACTATTCTTTTTTGAGCTATGCTGCCATTATGGGACTGTTAAAGCTTATGACACACAAAAAAGTTACAGCTTTTACTTATGACAGTTATAAGTCAACTTTATACTGTGTATCTATAACCCAAAGCTGACATACGTGAGCAAGGGAAAACTTCAGTCTCATTCGGGATTTATTACCATATATCCCAGTGAGTAATGTGACAGTGTGCCACCTCCTCCTAATTGTTTACCATTTTTGTTTTTCAGGCATTTCCCTCCTATCAAGATTTTGACGTTGTCCACGATTATCTCATCACCTCGAATCCTAAGGCGCAGTCCCGGCTTCGTAAGAGGGGGCAGCATAGTGAGTGTCTGCCCATCTTTGAATGTGTGTATGTCGGAATTCATAAGCTTTGTAGCAAGGGAAACTCCACTGGCTTTTAAGAGGGGCCCGACATCCAACCAGTTCATGTTTCCAGCCTGCATGTGTCGTAAAAGCTATGGCCCCTCAAACCAGCAGCAACAATCTGCCATTCAAATGGTTATTATAAGGTCAAGTTGAAAATGAACCAGTTGGGTCATTGGTTGTAAGATTGCCTGCTCACAGACAGACTTGTACACGTGACAGAAAAAAAGGTAACCGATTACAATTACCTCATTCAAAAACATAATCATGCACTACAATGCATCACTCCATGTAACCTTACATCCGCAAGTTGTAATACAGTTAAACCTCGATATAACGAAGTCTGTAAAATTGGCACTTTACTTCGTTATATTGGCGCGATTGGATCTTATCGCACTGGGATTTGACACAAGACGCAATGGCAAGAGGGTCTTGCGTTTATTACTAGTACTGCTGCTCATGTTTATCGGACGCTGCTCCGTTTCGGTGGTCACTCTATGTTGTGCGGCGTGGGATTTGAGAAGCGCGTTCGCAAGCAACCGCACGTAATTCAACCATTTTACCATCTGCGCCCACGGCAGTTTTCGTTTGTTGCCACAGTATTCCTTCGCGGCAGCAGTGAAATTTCGTTATATTGAAATTGCATATAAACACACTTCGTTAAAAAAGTTAAATACTTCATTACATCGAGAATTTCGTTGCATTGAAGTTTATTATATTCAGGTTTACCTGTATATGAAGTATAAAAACAGCTGCACTGCGAAGCGCGCTCAGTGAGACTTTTATGACCGCACTACTTGTGTAGCTATTGCAGCATTGGCCACTGAGTATGCAACAGAGTATAGAGCCTCCTAACTTCGCATGGGAGGTTTGTCTTTGAATGTTGCTTGTAACTGTGTCTTCCTTTCCCTTCAGATTGCTGGAGCTACATGCACACAATACGGAAGTCTGACATCAACAGCCAGACCATTGAGCTGAAGCGTCAGATCACTCACAGGGACTATATTGTGAGCATCCCCTGCATATGTCCATTTATGCTTTGAAATGGCAGGCCCTAGCAGCTCTTTGTGAGAGCTACTGGAACGTAAGAAAGAGTGCCGCAGTGTTAGAACCCATGTTGATACTACCCCCAGTTATGAATGTGATAACATCAGCGTGTGTCATAAGCTGTGTCATTGTCATTTTAGTTCACTGCTAATAGTGTGTTCACACTATGCAATGCAACGCAGTGTTCTTGCCAAGTGTATCATATGTCATAACTTGGGTGTTACCTTGGGACTTTAAAACCCAGAGTATAATTTTGATTGTCCTCTGCAGAACATGCTGGCCCAGCGAAATGACTCGCACTACACGGTATACAAGGTGCGCCGCTGTTTCCTCTGGAACCACATGTACTTTCAGCTGGACATCTACAAGAAGCCTTGCCACTCCAGGTATGGGAACGTGACAGTGTGTTGAGAAAGGAGCTTTCAAAAGGGAAGTTTAGCGAGCTTTGCAGATGCTGGCCTGCATCTGGAATCAGTCCAGTGAAATGACTTGAAATATTCGACATTGCAGATGCACAGTGAGAAATATTTGTACCAAATAGCAGAGATGTAAACTTGGTGTAAGGTGTGATGCTCTGCTCACCAATCAGGTACAGGTCATCTTCTGCAAATGCACACCTCATTGTAAATGTTTTCAGAGCATGGCATCTATGAAGAAAGGAGAGGGGAAAAAAAAAAGTGTTTCATACGAGGCAACAACTGCCTTAGAATTGATGGGTACTGTGTACACTTGCCTGTGCGGCCAGCACTTTTTTTCACGATTGTTTCATTGCTTTTAAAACTATAGCAATCGAGTATATGCCTGCGGAAGTTGACTGTGCATTTACAAAGTGGTGGCACCATTTCTGTCCGATGTTTATGTTGTTTTCTAGCTCACGGAAACTGCTCTTGGCAGTCATGGTATACTTGTTTTAGTATTGCGTATATGGACACTCCAAGCGAATTTTTGCCATCGCCATCACCGTGAGGTTCCGTATGAAATCCAATGGTGATAAAACTGTCGCCGCGCACCATATGCTGTGTGTGTGAGTAAAAGTGTGCAAGGGTGAGCTGGCAACCGCAGCCTAATCTCGCACACGTGAGAGAGGAATGCAGCCGGAAACGCGCGCGAGACACGGTGAGGAGCCGACGGAGACGGTGGGGGGAGAGGGTGCATTCTGCTCTTGCGGCTGCTGCTCATCAAGCTGCCGCGCGGGCACTTATCTTGAAAGCGATCTGCAATGTGGCCGAAGCATGCGCCCACGGGGGCCTCATCTTCAAAGCGATCTGTGAAGGGGACAAAGTGCATGTGTCGATAGCTTCGTACACGTTGCGCTTTCCACATTAAGTTCGCTTTGAAGCGAGAGCCAGCGCGAAGGTCAATTTGCTCGCTGCCGCTGGTGCGCTTTCTCACTCCAGCGTTTTAAAGAGTTTCTGCGGTCATCGAGCTACATGTGTTCATGTTTACCTGTGCGCGTGTGACACCGTGCTTGTTGATTTAGTTAGTAAGCGAATATTTACAACTTTATAGGGCCGATAAAACTACTAGCCTTACTTCGTATAGCTTGTCTACTATTGCGATCGCAATTGATGTTTCACCTTTCGGGCGAAACTGCGTCATTTTTTCAGAATATCCACTTAGTTTAGCTGGACTTCACAGCCTTCAATGTTGCCTCGATCACAAAGGTAGAAAGGGGTATAAACTTGCAGAAGTTTTCTTTTTTGCATGTGCTGAGCATTTTCTATACTGCTGTTCCTTTAGCTTTTGAGGGATGTGCTTCAAGGTTCAAAGTTGTCGCAGTTTTTAAAAGATCATGCTTTCTCTCCCATCTGCTTGATTTCTATTTTGTTTTAATTCACTTAGTCTCGTGTATTTTATTTCAGCATTATTTGAACCACTGTGCTGGTCAACATCTTTTTTTGAAGCATGAATTATACATGCAGGCAGTACTGACTGGCTTTCAGCTATGCTCTTACGGAGCAAGCAGCCTTGCCAGCTGTGACCCATTGTCAGCCCTGAAGTATAAAAGTAGAGCAAAGGGAAGGAAAGGCTGAAGCAATTATGGAGTCGGGGTTGAAACACTGGTGCCCTGTTGATTAGGTGACAAGCTACTTCTGGTTTTCTTAAATATGATTCATGTCAGAGGGTTGCGGATAACCAAAAGGTTCTGCAGGACAATAAATATATGTCGGTGAACCCAGTAGCAGTGAAAGGGACAGTGGCGATTTTCACCGAAGGAAGAAGTGCACTGCATGGAAGTGGCGACAGTGCTACCGTAGTTTAATATTCTATTGCAGTGTGCAAGGTTGTCGTTGATGGTAGTGATCACACCCTTGGTCATAAGAAACAGGAAGCCCTACTTGGGGGATGTTATGTTTCATTGGCGTTGTATACCAGCAGGCACAATTTTGCTGACAGGAGGTCAGATTTGTAGGTTGAAATAAGCAATTAATAGTGTTTATGTATTCCTCCTGTACGCACAGAAAGAACTGTTACCTTTTTTTTCTTTCCTCTTCCTCCTCCTTATTGCAGGTGTGAAGGCCTCATGCTACTAGAGACGTACACGACACACAGTCCCGAAGAGCTCCCACAGCTGCTGCCTCCGTTCCTTGACATCCGTAAAGACGTGACCAGCGACCCCAACTACTCCATGTTCTGCCTCTCGTACAAGGGGGACAAGCCGCCGACACCCATCTTCAACTGCATCACCAATGGCCACCGGGCACCTGTCACCAACTCGGTCATTTCCGACGGCACAAACTCCCCCGCCTACGTCACCGCCAGCAACCTCAAAATAGGGAGCACCAAATCCGCGTAGAGGCGTGGCCATTTTTCCGTTGCACCTCACGCCCCCGCACGACAGACTACCGACAAGATGGCAGGAAACAGATGTCTGTAGCCTGCCCAACAGTCTAACCGCCAGACAAACACGAGGCGTTGCTCGTGCTGAAATTCACTGTACAAAAGCATGCAAGGGCTGCTGCACCTTTTGTAATACTTTGATTGTGATTATTTTAAATGCAACGCGTAACAGAAATATTCTAACATTGTGATGTGGCTGTACGACCGTTTAAATAGTCGCTGATTCTGCAGCTCGACAGATGGCGACAGCAGCACCGTTTGTTGTACGCTGTATGGATTCATGGTTGTAGCACAGAAATGTGCTGTGAGCCACGGGACTCACAGGCTGCACCTTGCACAACAGTGTCAGAATTGACGGAAATTCATGGCAATGGCATGGGGGAATCTCCATGTGCCTCGGCAAATTTCATATTCTAGTAGTTCAACATCGATAATTTTCATTGTTTGTTCGCACTATGGGTGTGTGGCCTTTGCACGCGATTTTATAATGGGTGTCGTTTCTGCCAGCAGTGCAGGTGCCATGTTGCCTGCTGTCTGGGCACGGTAAACTCTGGAGTGGAATGGAATTACGTGCAGTGTCTGGACTGCTGGTCTCCATGCCATTTAGTTTTGCTGTTGCCAATTGCTGGTGTCACCCGCAGTTGTACGCAATGTTTCATCCCTTGACGATTTCAACGGCTGTTGGCTCCCAACCTTTTGGCAAAGGGCATACCACTTTTATTTGCACGCTACTCTGCAAGCTGATTTCGTTGCATCTCTTAGTTAACGTTGACTTTGGCTTTACCACAGCTGGTTGTGTTCCTTCCTTGTATACATTTTAATTTCATTTTTTATTCATGCACACTAATAATGTGAGCGTATTGGCTTGCAAGTTCTTAGCAGATTTTGCAAAGTTCTTTAAGGAGATCAAGTGAGCTTACTTCGTTTTATAGTGGTTATGATGTTTCTTTGAAGTTTTTATTACTGCCATTGTTATCTTTACTGTTTGGATTGGGACAGGAGGTAGCACCTTCACCACTTACTGAGCCCTAGCCAAGCTTGAGTTGGTCAATGAGTAAATTATTTTTCCATCTGCATTTATAGCAAAACTGATGCGTTTAATGTGAGCTTAATGCACACAGTCATGCATACATGTCTTGTTAGCCTGTAAATCTTCAGTTAGAGTAGACGCAGTTGGTTGCACTTTTTTTTCTGTCTCTCTATCCACTATGTAGATCAGTGTCATTAGGCAGAGGTTGTTGTTTTGCCTATAGTATATATAGCTTTCGTTGCGCATTACAGGCACATTACTGGCTGTTTCATAATATTGCCAGTACGCCTCGTGCGGCCCCATTTAGTGGCCAGCAGTTTCGCAGTAGGTAATTTCTGCATAGAAAGCACGCTGTAACGTTGATGCCGTTCTATGTGGCCAGGGTGGTTGCCTCTGCAATGCCCATGTACGGGCCATGGCTGAACCAACAACACATTATATGTGGTGATGCCTCGTTCATCTGACCCGATCTGCATATGGTGCGACTTTGCTGCACATTAAGGGCAACAGGGCAAGCCCTACTCGCTTTTATGTGCCTCCTGTTTTTGACGTACTTGCCATGAAATGCAACCCTTCTTTTCTTTCTTTGTTTCTTTAGCTGTTCTTGACATGTGAAGCCTAACTTTACCTGTGTACGTTTGTTATGTTCCTCGTTAGGACCATTGTGAAGCAGCTGTGATGATACAGTTAAGGTATTAGCGTTTGACCCTGTGGTTGTTTCTTGAGCGTGAGCTCTTGGAGAGTGAAGCATCGTGTGGTGCGAGGTGATACATTTCCACTGGTGTGGTATCATTGTACTTAGGTTTACACTCTGTTAAAACGGTTATTGACTTTGAATAGGACATTGGTGATTGGAAAGACTGCAGTAGAGTTAGCCTCAGACTCTATGTAACTGCACTGTCCGGATCTAGGGGCAGATTCTGGTTGTTCTTGGAACGGAGGAGGTGCACGTTGTGTACAGACTGTTCAGCCAAGTGAGCTGGCACCAGATTTCCTGCTGGTGCAGAGGGAAAGTTCAGACAACGGTCAGCACCCTCGGAATCTGTCTCCGGTCGTAATATTTCCAATCCTAAATGTAAACGGTCGCAGCTTCAAGACTGGGCGGAGCTTTTATATCCTCTTCAGGTGCTTTGTCTGCGATTGTACGCACCAATATACGCCAATATAATGCGTCAGTATCACAGATATTGAATATAATGATCAAAGCACGATGCTGCGTGCATTGTATAACATTGCTGGTTTGACCTGTTCTGCAATATTGTCTCTCTGCTTGTTGATAGCACCATTACTTGGTCATGTGTCGGTATCTTCAGGCTTCTCTAGCAACAGTTCTTATCAGGCAAGTTTTTAAAGAAGCTGGATGTTTTTATGTACACCACATGTGAAATGATTTTTAGTGTTCAGCCTTGAGAAGCCGACATTTATGGCTGTATAATCATGCGAAAATGCAGAACTTAAATTTTTTTTCATTGCCCTGTGTTTTAACAACACAGAATGTGCAACTAATGCATTAAAGCTGATGATTTAACGTATAGAATTAACTGATGTCCGAAGGTGGATATAGTGCAGTAAAAATGTGTTGCAGATTAACCATTAAGTTTCAATTTCATCCCTGAGTTGCACAGTTTTCGGTTACCTCACCTGATGGTTCCCGAGACTTGCAACTGATGCCGTGCCTTACCTGTCATTGCTAAATTTTTGTTATATCGTTCTGGGGCAAGACTGTTATGGAGGAACATGTGCACAAGCAAATGATATTTAGATTTTTGTGCCGTAACAAGCGAGAACACAGATTTTTAATGGCTTGTGCACTTAGGACGTTGGTATCATTATTATAGCTGTAGCAGTTTCTTCTGTTGCCACACTTCACCAGCATTGCGTATTGTGCTGCAATCTTGTCTAGTCCATCTTTCTCCCCACCGAATATGATTGTGACGCTTTAGTTTGTTGTAATCGAGATCTGCAAGTTCCTTGGCATTCTGAGTACTTAGATCTGACATGTTTTTCTTTCTGAAAGGTATATATATTATTAACAGCATAGAATGTCTGCAACTGCAGTTAGTTTTGAAGTTGACTGACTTGATCTGAACGGTGATCTAGTTTGTCTGGCGATAAAGTATCATTTGGTACAAGTATACAGGCACTGCAATGCAACACTGTCTAATTTGCTATCCCGTTTTTGTTAATAGCACAGTACTTTTGTTGTGCAAAAGTTATGCGTCACACATGCCGCTTGTAAATGTGTGCAATAGTATTTACACGATGATAGATGTTGACCTAAGTGCACTAAAATACGCTGGATTGCTTTGCGAATGCATTTAGTATTGATTTTTCTGATTGTACTTACGTGCAGTTTTATGTAGTACATATCTGAGTTAAGCTATTGTGGACTTGCATGCCTCTTTGCAAGTTGTTCCAGTCCCGTATTAAAATTGTGTTCCGATCTCTCTTTTTCGTCAGACTGTGTTGTGATAGTGGAGAAGTCATTCTCACGCTTACTACTGCAGAAACATTGTGTTACCGGAGTCGGAACTATTTTCTTTTTTGTTCTGATGTCCGCAGTTGATGTTCTTTAGATGTCTCCACCTTTGTTGGATATATATGATGGCATTGATGATTAAATGGAGTGCACCAATTGCTTGTTTATTATTTTGGACAGTCTTCTACACCACTTCGGAAGCAAAGCATGTAAAACATTCGAACATTGCCACCCACTTCATATGTGGTAGGCCCATGAATTCGGCCATGCTAGAAGCAGGAACATCCTGTCTTTATTTGTATATATTTATGTACAGACAAAAACAATTGCCAACTTAAAATAACTGATGTCACTTGTGCACACAGTCTAGTCGGTCACTGGAACTGCTGGTGTGCTGCCGTACATTGAGTTCCACTCGACGTAACCGTGGAGGTCGTCTTGGGACACGCTAGCTCTCACTTGACACAGCGCTTCTTCAAAGTCTTTGAATGCCACTGGACGAACCTAGAAATGTGTTGAGAAAAGTGTCCTCTCTGAGCATGTTACAACTGGCACAGACTAACTTATATCTTCAGCAAGTCCTCTGCTTTGGAGCTGCCTGATTCTGCCCAAATTTTGACCCGAGCTGATGGCAGAGTGTCTCAGCTGAACACGCTTCAGCGCACCCAAGCAACGTGTGGAGACTTAAACAACTTCCACAATTTGTGCGACTACTGCACCGTTGTTTGTACATATCACCATTTCGCAAGAAAGCTTATGCATAATGCACAGACAACTACAACACTATTAAATTGTTATAGCTTTTTGCTGCAATACGCCCCAATCGCCTCTTCCCGGAACTGCTGTAGACATGCCATGATGTCAACGTTTTGGCATACCATTGGAGTGTAGAAGTAAATTAATGATGCAGTGAAAAATTTTTTATTAGAGTGTTCCACTTCGCTAACACTAAATGTTGTGATGCCACCTGACAGTCGAAAATCAAAATGCTTTCGTGGCTCGGTGGCACTTAGGCCTGACACTTTCAAAACAAACAGCTGATCCTTTTCATGGCCCAGTGTGAAGACGTACACCCTTCCGTGTGATTGTGTCTATTTTTGCACTACTTTCTGCTACAAGTATGAGATATCAATACTTTGTCCTCGGTATGAGATAAGACTTAGAGGGGCTATGACACGGCCGTCCTACTGTTCTCAGTTTATCATTGTAATTAAGAGTAGACGTCCCATTACGGTTATACAAACACGCAAAAGAAAACGGCTTCAGTGCACATTTTAACTCTAAATTTAAATTTGAAATTGCTGCTTCTAAGCCAACCCCACCAGAAGCGACCGCTCTGTGACATTGTGAAATGCGGGGCTACCACTGTGTCTTATGCTTTGAACCAGTTCGAGGCCACCTTGGGCGTCATGCTCCGCACCTTTTCGGCCCGAATGGCGCAGCAACAATGTCGTCATTTAATTGTGCCCGCAATTCTTTCATTTGTGTGATAAGTGCAGCAGTACACTGTCGAGAAGCACAAGCAAAAACAGAACCATGCATGGCAGCCATGACATACTTCTAGCTCCTGCAATACTTCCGGTGTTTGTAGCACACAAAAGCATGGCCTTCGAGATTGACTTTTGCTCCTGTGGGAGCGGTTTACAGGAATGCCAATTCATTTTATCACCACTCAGTGCTGCCGCACTGCTTTACGGCTGTAACATAAAGAAATTAAAATACAAATTTCCTGCTGCACTGAATATACACTCAAATTTTGCCAGCTTGCTGTGGAATGTGTACGGCTTAATTCAAGCTCCAAAATTTGGTGTCATGGCCTTTTTACACAAAGGCATAATTTGCCATATACTAGTTCTTGCTGTCACTACGGAGTACGAGTAGAAAGGGCTTTTTCAAATCAAAGTGAGCGCTCTGTTATGCAATCACAATAGTTGCTGCAGATGTGAACATCGTGTGACTATACCTTGGCCAGATCTCAAAGCTGATCAGATGCAACAGCGCAAGTGCTTCCAAGCGCTCTCAACTCAAGCCGACTGTGTGTACGGAACCAGCCTATCACATTGTAAGTGCTTCTTTTTTCAACCAGCCAAACATGGGGTCACATTTTCCAGAGTGCTCTGGAGTGGTTGAAAATGACCACCGAAGATCCCATTAAAGTTATTCGGGACTACTACGATGACCCTTTCATCTGCTTTGATCGCAACATTTACAGCATTCAATGCTAAACTGGGCCTCTCAGACCTGTGATCCTTCACATTGTAAGATCATTTGCAAACAATCTTGTTCTTGCTAATTTGTGGCAATGCTTTGCTCTTCAAGGTAACGGTTAGGCTTTTCCAGAGCCTTTAGTATTAGAACTAAATTTCTTACAGGTGGTCACGTGACCCTCTTCACCACAGGCAATGAGGCCACGCTTGCAGCTAGTAAACTCCCTATAGCCAGCTAGCTTATGAAACTGACTGTACCAGAATACTGTAAGGGACATTTTATTCACAAATACTTCATTTGGAGGGGGGGGTGACAGGTGAACATTCTTGGCCAATCCCCTGGAATAGGTATGTGCCACTAGGTAGGAGCCCGACTAGACAAGCAGAACAAGACGCAAAATGTAAAGAAGTCGGCAACAGAAAATTAATCACATTGGCTACAGAAAAGTGAAGAAGTCGGCTTCAAAAGCAGCCAAGTCTAAAAGAAGTGAATTGAACAGAATGGGACCAGTGCGAGCATTAAGCAAGGAGCGTTGAGCTACACAGAAGTGAACAAAGATTAACTAATTCCTACGTGTGGGTTGGATCCGGCATTTTTGTTTGGGTGGATCCGGCCATCTCTTCTAGAAAAACGTAGACTGGTCACGCGCCTGTCATTTTTTCACAAGCTTTAGCACAATCAGTCATCACGCGATACGCTTCACATCAGACCAACTCATTGTGTGTCCTCACGACATGATCATCAGATTAAAGTGGAGCCTATCTTCGCCCGAACTAATCTGTTCTTTCACTCACCGCTACTTCTTGCCATCTGTCAGTGGAATCGGCTTCCGGCTGACATCGCAGCTATTACTGATCATAGAGGATTTGTAAACAGTCTGACACACTTTTTTAACCTATGAACTGTGTCTGTAAATAATACTTTTACATCTTTAAAACTTTAAAACTGTAATAATACTTTACATCTCTAAAACTTTACATACTAAAGTTTTATCATCTTCCTGACACATTGCAGATCGATTGCAATACATCATTGTCGCTGTACCATTTTTTTTTTTTTTTTGTAGTTGTGCTTTTGGTTGTAGCATCGCATGTATTTCTGGTTATGACGCATTTGTAAATTATGTCTGAAGTGTTTGGAATTCCTGTTATACTTAATATTTCAACATTTATTGATCATATGTCACATAAGTTATGTTGCAACTCAATCTTCGCTTCATTGTGTAGTTTGTTTTTATGCTTAGTTGTGTATGTTAAGAAGTTGTGCTACTCTGTTTTATTCATTGTTTTGTTCCCCCTATGTAATGCCTTCGGGCTTTTAGGGTACTTGAACAAAAAAGAAAAAAAAAAACAGCAGACCAACCCGGATATATCAAACCCACATATAACGAATTATTGTGTATAACGAACAGCAGTAAAATCCCCTTGACGTTTTTTTATAACATTTTTATTTTACATATCGAATTACTTATATATCAAACTTTTTGTGATCCCCTTCTGGTTCGATATATCTGCGTTCGACTGTATAACGAACCTTGATTCACCGAAATTCGCGATGTAATTAATTATTTTTATTTCCCGATTTTAGTTCCATTGAATTAACGAAACCTCGAATTAACGAAGTTTGCGATATAACGAAGTTTTTCGCTGCAAGTACAACTTCGTTATATCGAGGTTCGACTATATATAGCGAAATTCCTTCAATCCGTGTTCGTTATAACCAGGTTTGACTGTAGCATACAACCATGAAGTGGAGAGCCCTTGCCTGCTGTTCTGTGATGTGCTGAAGGGTCTCGAAGCTGAGGCTCCGGATGGGCCCCAAGGCAGCCTCCTTGCAGAGCTGGGCCATGTCTGCCCCTGAATAGCCCTGGGTCAGCGATGCCACGGTGTCAGTGTCCTCGTCACTGAGGCAGTGCTTCACCTGAGCCAGGAGGCGACACACCATCTGCCGCCGGGCTGCTTTTTCGGGCAGAGGAATGTACAAACGCTTTGCCAGGCGCCGCCTGGCTGCCTCGTCAAGCTCCTTAGGCCTGCACGCGAAAACGACGCACTGCTTGCGGCCATCTGCTTCCTAACACACTGATGTGTTCTGCAGGATGACTAATGTGTTTGATGGCGGGAGAGAGTTGTGCACTTTCACACAGCGCCAAGAAATTTGCAGAATTACACAGCCAAAAGAGAAACATTTACTTGACAAGGCAGGTACTGTTCTTATCAGGGACATGCAAAGATGCCAAGTTTAATCGCCACAATCTCGGAAGTACTCATGATAGTACTGGTTCACCTCTCTAGCACACTATGTTCATTGCAATGTTTCCTTTATTTTGTAAATGTAGGCTGAATATGGTTTTTGTGTTTAGACTTCCAACATTACAGCAGTAAGTAACATAATGCAATGTATGTGTAATGGTGTCACTTGCCAAGTACAATAAAATTTTCCTAACCTCTGAACAAACAGAAAAAACAAAAAATACTGCAAGAACACCTAAAACTGCTTACGTGTGGGAATGCGAAAGCATTATACCATGTGTAGACCTCAGAACGTCATGAATGAGTCATGAATGCACGCACTAGGCACACCTTTAGTAAGCCAGAACCACGGCGTCGGGGAAGTGTGCTCGTCTAGCACAGCAGACGGAGGCCCAGGTTTGATTCCCACCCAGACAGAAATGTACCAAATTTCCTTTTCAAAGCCATTAATTTATTTTGTTTATAGGAACCTCCCTGAGAAATGTGACACCAATCCGAGTACTTTTTAAATGTGTTTTTACTCTGTGGCGTCTGCCATTTTTGGTACCATCTTTTGGTCACGCCGACAGATTTTCGAGTAATGGGGCATATATAATGCTTTCGCATAAAACAAATTTGCGCAGTGTGGTGTGCTCACATGTCGTTAAGGTAGGCTCAGGTGGGGAAGTCTTGTGCATGAGATAGTACTTGCAGCACTGCCAGATCACTTAATCTGTGACAAAAAAAAAAAAAAAGTTCCTTAGTGCTGCAATCGAAACAAAGACACATTCATTTACGTGCAGTTAGTTTAAATTCTCTAATGGTGTTAATGGCATACCGTATACTAGCAACACGGCCAATGTGCTTGCGACATGAACGATTATATGCCAGTTAGTATTTGTATGAAACAATAAAAAACAATGCGCTCTGTATTTGTAAAATGTACACTTGAATTAGCGGGCTCAAGGACATGAGATCGTTGGTATAACACCCCTGATGAAGACGAGACATGACTGCAGACATCAAATTGGCTCAGAACATGGCTGAAAAGCGCTTAATGTTCACTCATTATCTTAGCAGCACACTTAAAACACCTTGCATAAAATAGATGCAGTAGCAGCGGAGGTTAAAATATCAATGCAACGATGTAAGGGTACTTCACCAATTTGTTAGCAAGAAGAGTATAAGAACTTGCACTGCCAACAAGCTTCATCATATGCCAGTGTTGCCACATCAAAGTTAGCAAATTACATATTAAATTGTTTATTCATGTATCAGGTATCTATGTACTACATGGAGGGGTGAAAAGAAAAAGGGCAGCTTGACGGTTTCTCACCCCTGTATTTATAATCAGCTCCAGTTCAAATCAACAGGCATGCAACTTGACAATAACCTTTGACACACAGCACTTAAGATTAAAGAGATGCTTACCTGTTTGTGGCCCCCACGATGAGAAGCCGCTCATCTCCTTTCGTACTGGCTCCATCCTACGGTACACATAGAGATGGCGGAATAAGGGAGCAGGTCATGTCACAGGGAGTAATCAAGTTATTGCTTTTCTGCATGCTATTTGTTCCAACTGTGCGTATAGCTGCTCTTGAATGCTGTTTTTCACGCAAATGATATCTTACCAACTGCACGAGGAACTCCGTCTTGATGCGCCGCGAGGACTCGTGCTCTGTTTCAGAGCGTTGTGAGAGAAGGGAGTCAATCTCGTCTATGAATACTACAGCGGGCTGGCAACTCCTTGCTACGGCAAACAGTGCTCGCACCATCTTCTCTCCTTCCCCAACCTGTGCAGATGGAGAGGTAGACAGATGGTCAACTGAGAAATCTGGAAGTTGGATTTCACTACTCATTCCTGTAGCAGTTAGCCACAGAACTAACGTTACTGTACCAATGCACTTTTAGCAGTGAGTGTGATTCGGCACAAACTACGCTTTGATTAGAGGTCTTAATCACCTGTTCAACGTCTACTCCTAATCATCCATTAAACATTTGATAGGATAGTTTACAGCATTTTCTAAGTGCTCTCAGTTGTTATGTGAAAATCATTACACACTCTACTAGTCCATTACTAAATGCAGATAAATGCTATCTTTTAGGCCTACTGGACTTATCCCTGGGGGGGGGGGGGGGGGGGGAGAAAGTAACAACTCCAGAAAAAGTTGTCGGAACTATGAAGAAATGCATTTTTGTCTTCATAGCTGAGTTTTCTGGACTGTCACTGTGTATATTACTCATTCACAAAGGGCGTTCACACACACACACTTGGCATGGAGGCAATGGCCTCATTCTTAAAGTGCTTTCTTATTTATTGAATAAATAACTGTATGCAGTGTTACAGAAGATTATTGACTAGATAATGAAGACACATCTGTTTTTAATCTCACTGAATCTGAACCCCATTCTTTAATACGAACCATGCCCAATTTGTGCATCACTACTACTACCCAGCACATCACCATTGTTACCTGGTACTTCCACCAGATGTCATAAGGCAGTGATTGTGTACACAAACAAGTAATGACTTCAAAGAATCAGATGGTTTATTGGGCAAACTTGTGCCCAAGAGGCGAATACCTATACAGCAGTGAATGTGGTCTGCAGTGTCAAGGCAAATAACACTGCTCAAGTCTGCCCACTATCTACTATTTCTACAAGCATCATGACCTACTTCAGAGCAGTTGGCAGTGGTCGTGACAAGTTAAGAATGTACAAGTGTTTATGCCACGTACGGCTACAGTTTGATTATATAATACGCCCATCCTTATTTCGAAGTGAAGAAAACATTCATGAAGGTTTAACTACAGCAAGCACGTCTTTGGCGAGAGTGATAAGTTAACCACTTGATAACTCTATGAAAGTGAATGATGACTCTCACTGGGCAAAAGACGTGGCAATATGTCTTGAAAGACTGTGCTTTCACACTTGCATTAATGCACTGGCATATCATGAAACAGCAAGGCTTAACCCGAGAATCAACGGTCATGTGCAGATTTGTAGTCATTGTCGAAACATGCCAGTCAAAACATGGTGGTGTTATGCAACACATGTGCAGTCAAACATCTTTGTGATAAAGATCTTGGGACCTCCAAAATCCTTTGTCATATAGATCATTTTTGCTGTGGGTATGGTGCACTTCACCTCTCGCAGTAAAGCAGGCTAATGAGCACGTTCAGCAAAAGAAAACCTATATTTAAGATGAATTCAAGGCATGCGTAGTGAAAGAAGCCGCAAATTTCCTTCCGCACACTTCGTTTGACGAAGTATGTGACTGCAGCCCACCTTATGGCATCAAGGCTGATGGCATGCTTGACGGGAATGACGCTAAGTACAGGTACAAAGTATCTCATTCCACGAGCTCTCAAATGGATTTACGCAAAATGGTACGCTGCACCCACAGGCTTCAATGATGTCCTTGAGCTTGTTCAAAAAGTTCGCCAGTGTTGGTTCCCATTGCTAGTTTCTACAGCTCGCTACAGTTTGTTATACTTAGTGCTGCCATCGAGTGTGGGAATGTGAAGATCGTTGTACCAAATGTTGCTGTTATTTTTTTCCTTTTATTTTTAACAATTAATTCTTTATGAAATTTTATTTTGTCATCAAACTTCACTAGTAGCGCTTGTCAAAGGGCTTAGTCTTGGTTGCAGTGTCGATCCCTACGCACACTGCAGCTCAGTGGAACCCCCACTACATGCATTTTTGTAAAGAAACAAATCAGTCATTGGGGCCGTTTAAACTCCTTTGTTGTGCAGGCAAAACTCGTAGTGACCTCTACTGTGTAAACATTCACTAAACATACGAAAGATAAGAATTCAGCCTGGACATATGGAATCCTTCATTATAAAACAGGTCATTTCGTTGCGGAGGCATTCAGCTGTAGTAAGTGTAGGAGAAAGTGGAAAAATGTACCCATTTTGATGTCAGGGAAGAGGCACTTATGCAGAAGAATGTTGCTCCGGCCTGGGAGGCAATACATTTTCCTGTAAGTAGAACAGTAAAATATGCCATGTGGTATGAGGTGAGGCCAACATCCACATTGAAAAGCCTATGTGGATAACAAGAACTCAACATGCACACATGTGCGATGCTTGTGCTGCTCTAATGCTTAGAACATGACTTGGCCAGTGATGCCAAATGACCTTAAAAAAAAAAACCCAACCTCGCCATGCAAAAATCTTATGTTCTTTTTGTTTCTCGCTAGTGTCGGCTACTCAACCTCATGAAATGTGATGAGAGATAAATACACTGATGAGACATACCTATCAGTGTCTTTCCGGTGCCCGGAGGGCCAAACAGAAGCAGTCCCTTGGGAGGCTGCCTCAGACCTGTGAAGATGTCACTGAAGAACACCAACCAGCAGCTCAATACATAGTCTGTTTCAATCTTTCTAGTGTTTTCCATGCTTTCTACAGGAAGCAGGCAAAAGCTTTCTTATTTGTTCAGCCGTGTACCATTTCTACATGCAGTGAATGTTCCCTCATTTCCTGTCCCCTACAACCTAACCATTACTGTCTTCTCGCAGATGCAGCTTTAATCTGCTGTCATTATACGGCTGATTCATCTATGCATTGGAGAAATGCAAAGCGATGTACTCACGGTCTCAACATTGGCCAAACCACCATTTCCTTGACACTCTGCTTGGCGAACTCCAGTCCTGCTATATCATCCCAGTGAACACCTGGGCCATTGTCCATTATCTGAAGTAGTTTGAGATGAAAACCTTAAGCCTGTAGTCACAGTTATAGTATATGTGGTATGGTGCATTCTCTAAAGGAGACCTTCTTTATTGTGCTCTTTAAGCTGAATTTCGAATTAAGCTGCCTTGTACAACTCCTCCTTTACGCTGCTTACTACCCTAGGGAAAATTCCAATAGAAATTTCTGTGGGTACTATACAGGAATTATAGGTCCAACAGCAAAACGTACAGGTCCCACAGAGCTTTCTGCCAGTCCTGTAGCTTCTTCTATCAGGGCAATACTACCATGTTCTACAAGACAAATAAAATGCTTTATGGGTGCCAATAGATGCAATAGAAGTAGCGATCATGATATAAACTTGCATTGGTAATATATTTCTCAGCAAGAAGCCGACCGAGCAGATCCGCTAGGCATTGAGAATGAAAGCACAGAAGGCTTCGCTTTAATAAAGGAATTATGTGTTCTAAGCAGTATATTTGTTGCACTGGGGATATTAAGGTACTGTTTGTTGTTTCGTTTCGTAATTCGTAGAGAACAGAGCTGGCCTCCTGCACATTTATAGGGGTAGTACAAGTGGGGCTACATAGAGGCCATGATTCGTTATACAAGTGCCATCCTATGTGTGAGCTATTTGGCAAGACAGCAACAGCAACCAAGGTCAGCAAAGCTTGGGAGGGTTCACCTAGAAAGGTTCACTTTAAGATGAACTTTGTAGAACAACCCCTTTGGCACACACTGCTCCATCTCTCATAATACAGTTGTAAGCTAATGGACCAATACAAGCTATCAGAGTATCAGGTCTATTGTCTCATAGACAAACAGTGGCTATCTGTTTTATCAGTGTAACAGGTCTGTTTCATAATCCAATAGAGTAACACAGGCTATCAGTTTTACCAGTGTACGTATCAGGTCTACTGTTTCATGATCCAGTAAGATGAAACCAATAAAATTTATCTCTTGGAATTTCACACATACCAGTCCGATTTATAAAGTTCACAATTAGTTTACACCTACTAAATATATATAAGGCAATGTATTGTTCAAGTCCCACATTGTTAGCACACAGTGACCTCTCAGCTAGCCCACTTCTGATTCGAATTTAGAATTTACTGTAACAATAGAAGCACACATATTTAAAAAGACGTTTTAAGGAGAAGGAGGTTCACAGTCATTGAATTTATGGTTGCGATATATTTCTCGGTCTCTTGCCTGAACCTGATTGCCCTGTCCCTCGGGTCGGTGCAGTGTGGCCTAATTAATGACAGATCATTAAAACTGTCCTAATTTGGGAAGAGGCCTGTTAAAACCTTTTGTCGCCTGTGGTGCAAATTCACCGCTTGAATGCCATCCTCAGCAATGAATGGCAAGAACAGCACAGCAAGTTTCATGTGCAAATGCACTTCAAAACTAAAGGGGGAGCTTAATTAGCGCAGGTGGATGTATGTCTTTTCTGGGCAGCATGCAAATCTGCTCGGATGCATTACCAAATGTTCCAGAACTTAAACAAATGGCAATTTCATGGAAGGAGAGAGGATCATAACAGTCTGAAGGCCGCAACTTTTATGCATTCATGATCCGAACGTCTGCTCACCTCACTTTTGACGAGCTCAATCAGCTTAGCGTCTATATTTTTAAGTGCCTCACACTCCTCCAAACCGGTGCCGTTCTCAACGCTGGATGCACTAGGAGAGCTAGCGGCATTGTTTCCATTTGATCGGAGCAAGGGCTGCACAAATTTGCTGGTCAGGGTTCTCCTGCAACAAAAAGACACCGAAACAAAAATGACTCGCATCTGGACAGAGCTTCTGTTCCAAGTAATGCAGTTTTATGCGTACTAATGGCAGCCAGCACCTGTTAACACATTTAAACACCGAACCTCCTCCTGAGCAAGCAAGGTTTTTCAGCATTGTTGTGCTACACTGTTGCTCACTCTTATAGCAACACACTGCTTAAAATGATCAGCCACTTTAAGTTTAATGATATTACTTGGGATCTACCCAAAAATAAAATGCTCATAACAATAAGATCATCATAGCACATTAAACTATGATCATTCATGAAACTCCTTTCTGTTAATGTCAAGAATATAATGAAATAAGAGAATTGAATTATGATAAAATGGCATTGTTATGGCCTGGAACTATCATGCTATCAGCTTCCAGTCTTTAAGTAAACTGAATTTCGTGATTTTATCTGAAATAATTCATGCAGTCAAAAGAGTTGCTGTTGGAGTGGGTCAAGCGGTTGAATGCGATTGACAGAATCATTGTCAAGCTATGCCAGTTATGAGATAAAGCACATATTAGAGACCTTTACAGCTTGCTCAAACATGCAAGACAACTTATTTCTTGCTTACACATTAAAGAAAATATGTCATGTGCAGTTTAATTTCCACTACGTGATCGTGAAATCCTCAAAGGTGAAGTACTTGCTTCCACAGATGAACCAAGAACTGCATAATCATGGATTCATGATGCTTAAAGGGGGCACTCCTTTGACACTGTGCCTTTCAAAGGTAATGAGAAAAAAAAATTATGTCTTTCTAAGGTCATTTAGGGCCAGTCTAGATGCAACTACTAATCTATACTATGAATATTTTCATGTTCCTTTCTATTTCTTTTGCATTCTGTGGATGGCAGAAGTTTTACACATATTATACTACACTTTAAAAAGCAGAATTAAGGCAGTAAGTTTTTTTTTTTTTTTTTTGTATCAGTGTCACATATCAAACTTGGCGCTCCTTTCAGAACTTTTGATGTTGTGTGTTCTGTTGAAAAAACATGTGATTTTGTTTTCAAAGGAAAGCACAGAAATATGATTTGTGTGCACATCTGGTAATTTATTAGGCAAC
Organism: Dermacentor silvarum; assembly: GCF_013339745.2. NCBI lineage: Eukaryota > Metazoa > Arthropoda > Arachnida > Ixodida > Ixodidae > Dermacentor > Dermacentor silvarum. The sequence goes on along the minus strand of NC_051156.1, from coordinate 169,540,195 downwards.
AGTCTTGTCTTGTTCATATGTTCCATAAATCATGCTGAAGTTCATAATCATATGATAAATTTCAGATAATTCAAAAGACATAGTATGTTCACGAGGAGCTTGAATTTAGTGTGGGCTGTGTGTACTTCTCAAACTTTGTAGCCCCCATAAAGTGAACTAAACTCCATGTATGCACTTATAATTGTTGAGGATGACAGCTCTGTTTCAGAGTGCACAAGAAATAATATGTTAACTGCCTTGCAATTATTAATTAGTTACGCCAGCAGCACAGCCAATCTGCATGATACTTTGCATGCACTCTTTGAAATAGAATTTCAATGTACACTTCAAATTACTATCACACACATGCAACATGCAAACAAGTTGACTCACTTTCCTCCCAGGGTTTTAGTGCTACAACTACGAGCCGGCCCTCCATTGGTCTTCTGCTGCTGCTCAAATTGCTGCAAAAATAATAACGATTTCACACAAACTGCACAAAAGTTCATACTGCAGACAAATTGTACATGAGTACAGGAAAAGCCTATCAGCCCATAGATAAAAAAGTCAACAATGTAAACAACTTTAAGTGGTGCTTCCACATTTCAGAAACAAGGCAGTGCTTACCAATTGCTCCCTGGCTGTGAGAAAGGTGGGAACACTGGATGGCACGCTTCCTATAGAAAACAGGGGAATCAATGCTAGGCATGTCAACATGTGAATTACAAAGAATTCTCGAACCAATGACGACACCCTATTCGTCTGACCACAGCTGAAACTGCAAAAATTGGCCACTAAATTACATCTGACAGGGAATAAATTCAATTTGGGAGAGAAAAAGAAAAAAGTAGTGAAGAACAAATAGCTGAAGCAAGGTCACAGAAACCTGCACGGAAGCATTAAAGATCTCCCCTGGGAGGCAAGTCTTATTTCGCTTGTTTTTGCACTCTCAAAGCCTACAGCCATCGCAGCAAGGAAGAGCTACAGATTTCTGTCAGAGCTTTGTTAAAAGAAGGCAGCGATATTGCTAATAATGCAGATGGGGGCAAGGGCGTGGTTACAGTTGATGCCACAGTTAATTAAGGCAATAAAGGAATCAATGTATACACCAATACAACACCTGGCTATACCATCTGCCAGACAGATGGTAACTGTGGGGATAAAAAAAAAATATCGGGGGAAGCAAAAGTGCTGTTTCAAAACTGAATTAGTGCAGCAGGGCGTGCTGAAGAGGCACGAACCAGACCATGTTAGATAATGAAAGATCTGGTAGACCAAGGTAAATTTTCATGCAAAGCTCAACTGTTTTGCAATGTCTACCATCACTTCAATCACAGGAGAGGTCAAATGGATACTTTATGCTGCACAATCTAGTGGTGCTGCCACAAAGATTTTCTTTTAGAATATCAAACTTAGCACTCGCTAGGAAAACAGAAAAGACACTTTTGTTCACGCACACACCTCGTGGGCTTGGTTTTCCCTCCTGATGAACACTGCTCTTGTACCGAGATTCCCCGACATTTCGTCCGGAACTTTCAGCAGAAAAATTTGAAAATGGAGCTGTGCCATTCAACGGTTTGTTTCTCAGTGGCAACTCCGCTGTGTTGACCGCTTGCACTTCTCTCAAAGGTCTGGAAGGCTCGCACCTGCCCAGCATGCTGCCTGACCTTTTCGGTGCAAGGGGCTTTCGGTTCATCATTTCGATAAATACTTCATATTCATCTCTGGCATCACCCCTTCCCTGAAATAATGAAAACAAAAGCAACGAGAAATTGTGACACGTGTGTTAATTTACAGCAGAAAACTCTTGGCTTTAACATAACTTTTTTCTTTTGCTTATAGTATCGCATTAAAGACAACTTTATGACGAAACGACATGATAGGATTGAGCCAGAATATCAGAATACAGTATAAAATAACAAATGTTTAGACCCACTCAAAGGGCCTCTGCAAATAGCAGCCAGTGTTGCTAGAAAATGTGCAGCACTCCTAGAAACATTGATGAAACCAGAATTGATGGCAATTCTCACAGGTTGGTCATTGCTGAGGCTGTGGGGCAGGAATCCTAAAAGCTCCTCATCACTTAAATTCACAAGCTGCGAGTGCCACTGGTCAGCATCTGTAACGCATTAAGAAATTCTTGTTATACGTGGATATTCAAAATTACCATAGGTTTCACGCTAGTGTTATTCAGAAAGTACTGCACAAAGGACAACAGATGACGAGTGGAAATACGAAAAACTGCATTACACGAATTCCCTGATTCCCAAACTACATGCGGTTATGTTTTAGTGAACTTTAGCCCCCATGTGTTGCAACGTCTCTTCAATGACAATGATCAAAGGCTCTGGAATCATTTTGAAGTAACTGAAAGTGGCTTCATTGAAAATTTTAACATGTACCCTTGAGGAAAACAAGAACATTGTATAAAATGAGGGTGGGAGACATGTTTTTTCGTGCCTAGACCCCTAGAGTCATACCCGTCGAGATCTCCCCCAAAAAAAGAAATTGTGGAAGTTCATCATTCAGCTAGCGGTTAACGGACCTCTGTATAACAGTGAAAACAAGAATTCGTAGCATAATGACTGAAATTTGGATAGACTCTGGTTATTTTCACGCATCAACTGTTGTCTCGTTTAAATCGCTTTCCAAAGCACGCCTGTTTGAAACCTTATCAATCACTCCAAAAAACCTAGTAAAATGACCTCACACTTAATGATACTGCCCAGTGTATGGTGCAAACTTGATACAACTTCAGGACTAAATTTAACGCATAATCTCATCTAGATATTGTTTCTTGCAAAAAATATTTTCATTTGTTTTCTTAGTAAGGAAAGTTACAAGCCCTTTACACATGACTTCCACTAACTCAACGCTGGTGAATTAAACTAAAGTTTTGATTCAATCATTTTCAGAAGTCACTGCACATTGCAATCTATTCCTTTAATTTCAACATTGCATTATTCAAACAAATCAAATTTGCATGAACCATGAAAGCATAATCAACAGAAGTCAATCATATTATAAGTTCATAAATGCTGACCATCCGACTTGCAACAAAAGTCTGCAAAGTAACATTTTTACTGCCAATGCTTGCTATTGGGTACTGCCAGCAGCTGGTGTGTGCATTATATAAAATCCAGTGAAACCTTTATTGTGGTTGCAAAACAGCTGATCAAAAGAAGCCCCTTTGTGGGAAAAAAAGAAGAAAAGTAAGCCTGTACAATAATAGTGATAAAAGAATACTTACAGTTTTTTGAGGTCTGTGCAGAGTGGGTAACAGCACTCGAGAAGTTGTTGAGGCCTAAGTGCAAAATGACTGTGCATTAGGTACTAAAGGTGGAGTGTCACCATGGTATTTTTCATAAATGAACATAAGCCTTACCATCCAAGCTGTCCACATGGCTGTTTCCTTTCTCAGCAAAATGATTCAACAGCAAGCTCTCACAAGGTGCAGAAATACTGGACCAAGAAATACAGTGGATAGATTAAAAACCAGGTTTTTTCGCTGTACATATGCATCATGTCCTCTTCATCACATATCATTCAGTATTTATCATGTTACGAATGTTTCTGAGATCAGGTTGCTTAGATGCATGCATTCAGTACGCCCAGAACCATGTTCAGAGCCAGCAGTATGGATATATCATGATAAGCATTGCAAATAATGCAGAGGCTGAATAGCATAAGCATATCATTTGACAAATAATAATAATAATAAAGGTGTTCAGTAATACTCACGTATAAGCCACGGATTCTCGAGTATCTAGTTATATAGACTAGTGACTAATGTGTAATGTGCAGCAAGCAACATCAGACTGATGAAATGAAAACAAGGCTCTCCAAAGAAAAGTATGGTGGAATAAGTTTCTGTTATGCTGGTATGAGTGTGTGATGATTCACAAGCAAAGATGAATTACGATTGACAGAAGTGCTATTCCCACAGCTTGGTATTCTCATAGAGTACAGTTGTCAATTTCTTGAAACTTACTGCCCTACCGGCTTAACGTGCACAATCTTGTTTGCAATTTCTTTCTTCAGAGGTTTACGTTGAAACAGGAGGGAAAAATATATTTGTCATCTTGTTTGCTTCTTGTTGATAAACGAATTCATGTAACACAAACATCTAGCGTGTTTATTCCCAGGTCAAGGTGCTTCCATGATGCATACACTTGGTAGACTAAACAATCTATGAGCACATTCCCCTTCGTATGCAGCTAGAATCTCTAGACGGCAACGAAGTACGAAACGGCTAAATATTTTAGGTCAATTTTCACCGGCGTCACCATTTCTTAAATCGGTCGCGTGCATATATTCACAGATGTGATCAGAATGTAAGGACATATAAACAAATACAAGTTATCGTTGAGAAAGTATAGATTATGCATCGTTTCCGTTAACTTACGCCAGTACGTTTATTTTCAGCGGGATTATAAGCATGTTAACCAGCCTTCCAGCTATAGAACGAACAGTTAGCTTACACATACATGCCTACATAAGATGCTCGATCGCGTGATACGCCAAAGCAAAATTACTTGACTGCACCGATAAACCATACGGAGAGCTTACTCTACATATGTCGACTCTCCTTGAGACGTTGTATGTCGCACAAATAACGGCTTCTGGAAGGAAAATATGGTTGTATAAACAACACAGAAAGTTGCAACGGCACTCACACGCCGGGCACTCTGGCGTACTGCACTTGACGGTGAAGTTTCCGGACAGCATCAAGGGATAACTCCTCACTACCAAACTCGCCGATGTTCATCAGCTGCAACTTGAACGCAAATGACTGCGCGTCGCTTTCATCGTTCTTCGCGTAAGAGTCGGCACCGTTCATGTCCATATGTCAAATCACAATCGCATAAAGATTTCTATAGAAGAACACGAAACCATTGCGGAGACACCGATTGCGCTCAAAGTAATATCCGGTAAACACGAACTTTCAGGCTAGCAGCCTAGCAGCCGCATCCAGAAAGCGCGCTCATTCGAGTTGATATCGATGGCGCTGTGCAGTTCATAAATTTGTCTAACTGCCGTGAAGATGCCTGCATTTCTTGCCATTTTCGCATCCTAAATTTCATACCTTCAAGCACGAAATAAAGCTAGAAATACATTTACTACCAATTATAATAATACAATGGGCTCTAACATTGCCTGTTCGATTTCGATTCCTAGCTGAGGATTCCTAAGCGGGCACGTCCTGCTGAAAACACTTCGACATCCGAATCGTATGTCCAAATTACACTCTAGTCCAAATGTAGGTGCACCGTTACAGTGTACTGTAGCACCGTTTCGCAGACAAATAGGACGTCCGCCGGACGTCCAGTTTCGGACATCCTACCCCGAACGTCTCAAGGAACATTTCCATGCGTTGTACCTCGCTCATTATCTCAACCTGATATGCACACGATATTTACTACGTGAGTCTCAAACCAATTTTTTTTTTCTGGTCATAGCACACAGACCTGTTTCGTATATCGTACCATGGATGCCCCAAGGATATCGCACATGGGCCTTTTTTGGCATTCACGTGAATATTTGTCCAGGCTTTATCATTGAGTTTCCTCGAAACAGAATTATGTTTTCTCGTATGTTCGAATTACCATCCGAATGTCAACTACATATATAACAAGAGATCAATAAACCCGAGAGGAAATAAAATAACGCACATAAGCATCCACTCGCACAAAAACTCAGAAAGGGGCAGCAGTGAGCACCATGAAATGAACAAAGTGGAGTTTTGTTGCACCGTCAGTAACGAAAATGTTATCCTTCTCAGTGGTGCAGCTAAAAGGACAGAGATGGGATAGCATTTTGTTTATTGACGGTGCCGTAAAGCTCCACTTTCCACTTTGTTCATTTCACGTATACGGTGCTCGCTGCATGCTGCCATGTAGTCTGGCAGAAACCTACAGACAAAACTGCCACTGTACCTTTTTTCTTTGTATTTTCTATTACAATTGCGTGCAAAGATCGCAAGTTGAAGACGGAAGGGCGTAAGGGGAAATTCTGACTTTTACTACAACAAAAACTGCGGAATATGGAATGCCACCACGTCATCTCTTCAATCGGCCAGGCGTACAAAAGGATGAAAAAGGCGAACAAAGAATTTTGAGCTTTTGGGTAGGCCCAAAGCTGCTTTGGGACGGTTCTCCGCGGTGCGAAGGCCTCCTTGCCGGCTGAAAGAGGTCATAATTAAAGAGCAGGGCTCGTTGGGGTACTATATTTTCCATGCTAGCGCTGCTCCTCGGCTGCGTCGCCCAACCACTTACTATACAAGAGGTAAGGCGACTCCTTCCGAATTCTATCATTCGCGCAATGTAAGCTTCGTTTAATTAACTACACTCTAAAAACTAGGGAGAGTATTGCAGGAGTAAAGGGGGCGATTTACTCGTCAAGGCATTTTTTACTCTCGCAAAATGTCCGGAGAAGTGAAATGCATTGCTCCGTCTGTCCGCAGCGAGAGAGTGAAATGTTCTTTATACTCTGTCATTCTGAGAGAGAGTAGCATACCCGTTCTACTCTTGCGGCAACAGAAATAGTGCTTGTAGTTCGTTTCGCTAAGGGCGACAGGCATTGTTTGCATGCGTGCCATTGTTGAGCCTCGTTCGACCGAGGGCGACGCGTGGGGTTGCAGTTTGCTTGCACTACAGGCTGTGTTGCTAGAACGAGAGCTTTTCTGTACAGCTCTAAAATATTTTCGCAGTGCCACAGAACGCACCTGTGCTAGCGTACGAGCATGTATAGTCTGGTAGGCTATACCAAGGAATCCGGCAAAGCTCCTGCTATCAGCACATTCATAGTTTGCAACGGTTTATTGTAACCACCGTCCGCGCGGAACACGTACATATGCGCGTTTCTGTTTGCTCTATCTCATAATTTTGACAAGAAATATACAACACGCAGATTTTGTCTCTTCCTTGTTCGTTCATAGCGAAGGCACGCACCCACGGTATGAGGGAGAGTGAAGATATTTGTAATGAGACATCACCATACGATTCTTTTTAAGTAGAAAACATTACTAGTAATAGAGCGAGTGCACTCCTCAGTCCACCCCCTCTGCCTTCCTCTGGAATACATTCTATTTCACGATATTTGTCTAGACTGTAAACAAGGAGGACACCTGCGAAGACCGACATTACGTTATCAAGCTTCAGCTGTATAGTGCCCCGCCTGAAATTTTAACTTCATAGATCTGGTTTATCCAAAACTAACCTCTGCTCTTTTTGTAATGAAGCAGAAACTATTGACCATTTCTTTCTTTCTTGCCGCCGCTTTTCCTCCCTCCGAGAATGTTCCTCATATTTCCATCTGGTAATCTGGGTTTAGCTCTTACAACACCAAGCATTTTGTTCTTTGGGGCCTGTCAATTAGGCACAAGCCATGGGTCAATGATTACTGCTTTGCACAAGTTCATCGAAGCGTCCGGAAGGTTACGCTGCTAGGGTACCGACCGTGGGACGCTTTTATTCTTATTTTCTTAATTATAGGTCCTCTCTAAATTTGTGTTATCATTTAGTTGTCTAATGCTTTGTTTTGAAAGCTTGCCTTTACCCTTTGTCGTAAGTTGTTTGGTGTACGTACGTTTCAATTCATACAGTGTGGCCAATCCCCCTCGTGGGTACGAACCATGATTTGAGGCGACAACACCAAAAATTGGGAATTGGGGGACGCGAACCTTCTTTGGTGTAGATGTTTGTGTTAATGCTAAATGTGTTGACGTTATGCGATGTTATATTAATGTAGATACCATTATTTACATTATATATACAGGGTGCTTGCTATATGTTGACGTCATGCGTGTGATGACATGCAATGCAATAAGCAAATACGTCCTTTATTTCGCACATGACAGCACCAGCTTGTTGTAAATCGACACAAAAATTTGCTAACGCCCGATCACGGTCGCTTCAAGTTCCACCTAATTGTGTTCTTGATGATGATATTGATTGCTTTCTTTTGTGTCTCGTACCCACTAAGGTGTATAGGCAAGGAATCGGGCGCCTGGAAGTATGGTATGGTATGGTATGGTATGGTATGGTATGGTATGGTATGAAAAACTTTATTGAGGTCTTGCAGAGCGTGGCTCAACACGTAGCGGGCCGCTCCCACGCAGTGACCAGGAAGGCCAAGCCTCTCGGCCGCATCGTGGGCCTGCTGGACAGCCCAGAGTTGGTCGGCCAGAAGAGGGCTGCGGAGGGCCGCATCCCACCTGGCCGAGTTGTTATCGACTGTAGAGTGTGACCGGGCACACCGCCAGAGCATGTGATCTAACGTGCTAGTTTCCCCGCATGAGGTATCTGGAGGTAGCTCAAGAAAATTGTTGATGCTTTGGGCTGTAGGAAGAAGAATTGAGGTCTTCATCCATTCCTTTATTATAAGGTGCCTGTGTTAAATTTTAGAAGTTGGAAAAAAAAAAGTACTATTTATTTTTCTTTAACCCACGCTCTGTTATGCAAATTTAGGTTTTGTTATAATCCGAATAAAAACACTTGAAACCGCGTGATTCTTGGCCAATCCCCCGTAGTGGGGATGTGAGCCAGTGTTTGGACGCAAGGACAAGAACAAGGTGCCTGTGTGAGCTGTGGGTGGTGATATCTGTGGCCTTTGGTGACCACGTAGTTGTAGAAAAATTTGCTAGACTCATCTTCACGTGTGAACGCAACGAAATGCTCGGGCATGTCACCAAGGCCATGGGCATTCTATGCGGCAGCGTGGCTGCCGTCTCGCTATACTGCGAAGAATCCAAGAAACGCCAAGTGCATGCTTCGTGGACGACCGATTTCCAGCCCTCTTCTCACTGGGACTTCAACTGGGACAGGTAGGCAGATCGCTGCATGCTCCGTGTGCCCCTTCAGGTACTCATTAGACAAGGCATGACACACTACTTTAAAAGCCCCTCCAACCACACGTTATACCGCCGCGTATCGGTGGAAACGTGTATCAGTGGCGTAGCCAGGGGGTGGCACGCCGGGCACGTGCTCCTCCCGAAATTTCTGTGTTAGTATGCGACTTTTCCAGCCCCCCTGCCCCCCCCCCCCTCCCCTCCAAAAGGGTGACCTCCCCCCCCCCCCCAAAAAAAAAAAGAAATACAGAAATAAAAATCTGCCTGCGCCACTGCTGACGTGTATGGAGGGGCATTAGGTGTTATATACATGTAGGTTCCTTGCGAAAGCGTCAGACCAAGTTAAGTGAAACACCCTGTATAAGCTCCTTGGCGATGACGTACGTCATGGCACGCATGATGATATTGATGATGATTTATTGGTATCCCCTTCGAAACGAGGCGGCGACAAATAGTCACCTAGCCTGCTTGAGCTAATAAAGTAATCTATATAGATATTTACCAGTCGAGCATTTTGTCTAGGCCGCATTATTTTAGAGCACAGCTCTTAAAATGGCCCGTTCCTGGGGCGAACGTCGGCGACGGCGTAACCGAGCGAACGAGCACAACAGCGAAAGATGAAAGAGCGAGACGCGAGCCGCGAATGGCGGAGACCAATGAGAGCGGCTCCTTCAATGACGTTCGCGCGGGAAACTGGTTTCATGCGGACCCGCCCGACCGCTCATTGCGTACTCGTATCTGGTCTCCGCCGGACCACACACATTTCGTACTATCGTCTGCTCGCGTCAGCTCTCGCTCATGCTTGTTTGGTTGGCTTGGTTTGGTCTTGTTCGCGGTTGTTTCGATTGTCATGGTTTGCGATTGTTTTGTAATCTGATTGTATGCGCGACGCGAATTGTGTAGCACTTTCTGTAAGCCAAGCGACACCAGCGATTACAGTGTAACCTTCGACTACTCATGTATAATTAAAAGCCGGCGCGTTTGATCCGCAGATCAGATTTTAGACGATTCGTCCACTCTGCTACATGTCTCTTTAAATTCCCTGCCTCAATATATCGCGAAATGAAAACACGTATATAGCTGCGCTCAAATTTCGCATTAGGGAGTATCGTAATCGTCGGTGAATTTTTTGTTATCTATTCCTTAAAACCTCTAATCTACCTTGTATAATTACCTATATGGCCACAACGGATCTGATCCTATCAATTTATTCCCTTCTTTTAATGCGAAAGTATTATATGGCTCATGAAACGGAAATTCTGGCGGCGTGGCCGGAGATGCTGCACAAAGTCACGTGGTCACAGTCAATCAACTGAAGGCGCGCACCGCGTGGGACGCTGGTTTCCTTGAAGCACCAACAGATGGCGCTCACCTCCGCGCATTCGCGGCAGCGGTGGCGCCGGCCATGCGGGGAAATAAAAAAAAGAACCAGAAAGCTCGCCTTCGCGCATAGTGTTCGACGCAAGCGTTTCCCGGTAAGATTATGGTTGCATAACCTGCAGTTGCTGGGAAGCGGCAACTGTGTGGCCGTTCTATAGCGCCGCGCGTCGCGGCGCTACCAGTCGGTGCGGTAATTTCGGTGAGTTCTCTCGTGTGCTCCGATGGACGAACATTCGACTTCGACTTCTCAGTCTGTAGATATTCTTGCACCGTGGTCTGTAGCTGCGCCCGGCTCCTTTGGACGTCCACGCGAGTACGCGAGCGAGGCCGAGGTGTCATCGGAGAGACATCGCAATGCTTTCGAATTGATCCATGTAGGGATACTAAAGTGCCCTTGAATATTTTCTTCCACCTAGCATCTGCGTTAGGCCAACGCCACCTAGACTAGGGTTTGGTTGGGCGCGTGCCTTCCTTTCATCGCTCCTCCCTTGCCTAGATGACGTCATCGTCAGCACTGTCTAATTGCACGCTCCTCCCTCTCCGCCTTCTGTAGCCTCAGCCTCTCTTCCTCCATACGTCGCATTACCGTCGAAATGTCTCGGTAGCCAACGTTTCGACAATGGGAACTTGACTTCGCCAGGGTCGAAATGTCTCGGTAGCCAACGTTTCGGCAACAGGGACTTGTCTTCGTCAGGGTCGAAATGTCTCAGTAGCCAATGTTTTGGCAACGGGGACTTGTCTTCGTCAGGGTCGAAATGCCTCAGCAGCCAACGTTTCGGCTACGGGAACTTCATCAGGGTCGAAATGTCTCGGTAGTCAACGTTTTTACAATGGGGGCTTGACTTCGCCAGGGTCGAAATGTCTCGGTAGCCAACGTTTCTGCAACAGGGACTTGTCTTCGTCAGGGTCGAAATGTCTCAGTAGCCAATGTTTCGGCAACGGGGACTTGTCTTCGTCAGGGTCGAAATGTCTCAGCAGCCAACGTTTCGGCTATGGGAACTTCATCAGGGTCGAAATGTCTCGGTAGCCAACGTTTCGGCTATGGGGACTTCGTCAGGGTCGAAATGTCTCGGTCGCCAACGTTTCGGCAACGGGGACTTGACTTCGTCAGGGTCGAAATGTCTCGGTAGCCAACGTTTCGGCTATGGGGATTTGATTTCGTCAGGGTCGCAATGTCTCTGCAGCCAACATTTTGACAATGGGCACTAGAATTGGGTTGTCGCCCTTACGAAGACAAGTCCCCACTGTCGAAACGTTCGCTCCAGAGACATTGTTGACCCCCGTGGATCACTTCAAGTCCAAATCTTTCTGTGAACCTATGCCGTCGTGTGCACTATTCTCGCAGAAACTCGCGGACTTCTTTGCCGAACTCTGCAGCCATTTCGAGCAACCGCAAATTATATAACCTGCTATAACGCAGGACTATTGTTCCGTGGTCACAGACAGGCAGAATTAATCTTTGTTAAACGCGAGCCTTTGAAGATTTTGTAACGGAGCAGCTTTTGTTTTTTATTCTTTTCAGGCGGGACGCCGAGCATTGCGCAAGGCCTCCGGCTGACTCCTCGGAAGAAGAGAAGCGTCGTTATGACGAAGAAGTGCAGAAAGCGAAGGCGACTGCAACGCGATATTTGTACCTAATTCGACATGGAGACTTCACATTTTACGAGGAGCCGGACAGGGATCGCACGCTCACAGAACTTGGTCAGTTGTTACTTCATCAACGTTCTTGCTGACCATTGTTATTACCAGCGCAAAAAAAAAGAAAGAAAAGAAAAGAAAGCGACGCATCGAGGGGTTCAGAACAGCGCTATTCGAACGAGCACCATTGAGCAATTAACCAATCAGTTTGTGCATAATTTTTCTTAGCCAGCCAATGAGGGCTAAACGCAAAGCGCAGAGTAACTCGACATCTGGGAATTCTACTTCTCAATTGAAAATTTGACATCGGTTTCGCACATCTGTCGCACTAACGACGAGACATAGCCGTCACGCTAAACCGCATTCGCTGGCAGCATATTTTGGGCACCCGAATCGACACCAAGCTTCCTTTCTTTTTTTCCGAGGGCAGTAACAGAGTGGACTTTCTTACCGAGTCTTCCCAGTGTTTTGTAAGTGTAGGTTCGTTCAGCTATACTCATTCTTGATTTCTTTTTCGTTGTTCACGGCGCTTGGACGTGTGCGGGTCTCTGGTATGCAATTGCTGATCGATCCCCAATTTATCACTCAATAAGCCTAGACGGTGACAAAAACTATTGTCTTTGCAAAGCCTTTGCCTCGCTGCGTTAGTGCAATACGAATTTGATCACTTCTCAAAAAGGCGTAACTTCCCTGCAAGCAGGAAGGTATAGGTAATATTGACAAATGTGTGCACCATGCATATCGAGAAGCCATATCGGGCTATCATACCAAAAGTTCTATTTTTTTTTCTGGCGTCAAAGAGAGAGAGAGAGAGAGAGAGAGAGAGAGAGAGAGAGAAATGCCTGTAAGCCTCCCTGCACGATTGTATATGCAGGACTGCCTTGCTTACAAAAACGCATGCATGCTTCACCTCTTTGATCGATAATTAAGAACCCTCTACAAATTATACCGCGCATTGGCAGCGTCAGCTATATAGGTGAACAACGCATTTGGGGAGTTGAAAACTCGCAATAAAAAAAACAACACATAGCGCAAATAAAACGTGATTTATTGCTGTGTGTATACATCAATGCCAGCAGCTATAGCGGATATACATACGTATACAAGGAATAGCTCCTCGATGGCAAGCACGCGCTGAAGAATCGAAGAAGTTCGACTCACCACGTTAGCATATAACGACCGATTGTGCGCCCGTGCCGGATCCCGAGGCCTGCAGCCTCTTTCGTGGGTAGCCTCTTTCCCGCGATCCGAAGTGCACACAGTGTGGAGCGATGGCGGCCTACTTGGTCGCCATCGCTCGCGAGAACTACGAGCTGACGCCGCGATAAGGCAATGCATGGGCCTTGCATGCCGCATTCGCGCTCCCTGCGCTTGTAACCAAAATATCCTTGCTATATGGACCTCAAGGTGACGCTTGCAGACCGCAGCCGCCCTCTCGACCATATACTAGCGATCGCGTTCCCCAATGCCCGTGCTGCGCTTCGAAGCCTAGCCATTTGTGCGTACATTGTCGTTAATCAAGCGGTCATAGTACATTAGCCTGACCCCGGACAAAAGGTAACGCACATAGAGGATTCTTACAGTCAATGCCATTCGTGTGTATAATGTCTATGGTCCACTTAGCTGGTACAACAAAGTTGGACCATCACCAACAAAACCTTTTATTGGTTCAAAAGCGTCTCTGTCAAAAACCGCCATGACTCGAGGTCACCCAGCCTTTGGATCTGCTGACTGGTTGCCTCCATTGCGTTCTCACCTGGATCCGTCGACGAACCCACATAGCTCTTATTGGGCGTTCGTTAATGAAATTAAGAGCACCGAGTCCTGGGGGTGTTGTGTATTGGAGACACTGTCCAATTCGCTATCTTGTCAGCTGTGACTGACCTACGTAGTTGTTGCGCCTTGTCCTAGTGGCTGAAATACGCTATAGCATGGATGAATTAGAAAATATGGCAGAAAGTGTCCATATTGGCAACAGCACCCCCTCCCTTCCTCCTCATTTTAAATGGACCACGAATATAACTATAGATAGGTGCCTTTTGGCTGCCTGACGCGAAAGATTCGCTGTGCTCGTCTGATTTTAAAGGAAACATGGCGACGCCCACGTGGGGCACTCGCCAGCGAAGTCGTTTCTAAGCACGATAGACTCCCGGAGTGTGTCTACCACGCCCATCGATTAACGAGCGTCCGGGTAAAGCAATATGATTGTAGGATATTCTGTGGTCAAATGCATGCAGGCCGCAAGCAGGCAGACTTGACCGGCCAGCGGCTCAAGCAGTTGGGCATCCCTTTCTGCCAGCTGACCCACTCGACCATGACGCGTGCAGTCGAAACGGCCGAACTGATCCACCGGCACCTGCCACGGCTCCCGCGCTTTCAGTGCGATCTCATCCGTGAAGGGGAACCCATGCCTCCCGAACCACCGTTTGGAATATGGAAGCCGCAATCCAAGGTACTAGATATCGTATACCCAGGTGACGCAAGGATTCCCTATTGTGCAAATACGTGTGAACTCTTTGATCAATTCATACCCGGCATCGACTGATCATCGTTTAACGACCGATCACATTTCGTGTCTTCGAGTCTCGCTTGCCGATGGCCCGCAGACGAGAGTGACACGGCTGAGCTGCAATGTATATATATCGCTCTCCTAGCAGCTCGTGTGAGGCGTGATTCGACGGTGCTGAGCCAGGCCATGGTCCATGGTCCAGTCTAAATGTCCACAAAACCACATCAGACATTTGTTTTACACATTTTAAATAAACGCGCGAATTGTGTTCGGTATGTCGTGACGATAATCGTCCACGGAAATGGCAACGCTAGGTGCCTCGGGGATGCCACAAATTTTAAAAAATCTACCCTCGTGCCACGAAGTAAACCCGTATTTCGTGTGAGCGTACGTTCTCTCATTTCTGCTGTCATTGTTCATCTGATTATTAGCTTATTGTTGATCTATTTGTTTATGTTATTGTTTGTCTAATTATTTCTCACTTCAAGATAGTACAACTGCGTACAATATTAAATGAGTACTTTATTTCACATCTCATTCACTAGGATGCGCTGCTGTTGTTTCTTCGTCATCCTCCCACCAACTGATTTTATGCCTCTCCGAGCAGTGAGTTATGCCGGGCGCTGAAGCCAACAGCTCCGCATAGCGGTAAACCTGTGCGAGTTGGCCCCCTTGACAGCTGCACTGTTCACCTCATTCTTGGCTTTGTGCCAACTTTTATCGCCGAGCTTCGTACAGCCCGCATCGCGAATCTTCAAAATGGGGGCACATACACTCACGCGTAAAAGAAACCCGTGCTCCTCTCCGGGATTATTTTCCTGTCCTTCCTTCGCACCTAAAGACGGCGACAGGCACGACGTCACAGGGTAAAAGCTGTCGATTGGTCAGCCGGCGAAGTTTAATAGCTTCAATGTGACGAGAGTCAGCTGTGCATTCTGGAAAGTGTGGGGCCTCGCCAAATGTGCACCGCTAATTCCTTTATGAAGCTTCCATTCAGTCGGCGTCGCGAGGAGGGTGATTAGGGGCGGACAATGGAGGACCCTTCCTTCCGGTGTGTTGACGCGACCCGTAGCTTTCGCTGCATTGCGTGGAGTTGGTGAGAGTACGTGGCGAGGAGGAGAGAACGTCAATGCGGAGGGTAGCGAAATAAGGCAAGCGACAAACCACGGCGGCAGAATAATCATTCATCAGACGCCAGTAACCTTGCTATTGCGAAATCATAAAAAAATAATAATTGCATCTCTATGTTCCTTGTAGAGTAGTACAAAATTGTCACCACATAACAAATTTTCGAGCTCGCCGCGGTATAGCTTATTGAGTATGTTGTTCTGCAGCTGAACACGGTGTCACGCGCTCGATTCTTGACTATGGCGGCCTGTCATTCCGATTTACTGCTGTGCTAAAGCGCTCCTGTACACACGTAGATTGATGTGCGCATTAAAGTAGCCCAGTTGGAGCGCATGGGTCGCTTTTCTTCTTTGGGCCTTGTGTTGCGATTATCTTTCCGTCAAGAACAGTCAGTCAGTCAGTCGGTCGGTTTAGCTTAGTTTAATTTAGTTTAGCCGAAAGCAGATGTGGCCCTTGAACGCAAAGGTGTGCGCGCCGGTTTGTGTTGCAGTTCCTGACCGATGGTTCCCGCATAGAGGCCGGCTTCCGCAAGTACTTCCACCGCGCTTCGCCCAGCCAGAAGCAAGACTCCCACGAGATCATCGTCTGCCACGCCAACGTCATACGATACTGCATATGCAGGTGGGTCACCCCGCTCGCCCATCATATTTCGCGCAGTTTCATGGCCGCGGCATTTCGATGCTTTGCCACGAGCTCGTAAGTGTGGTTCCCGACCGCATATTCCGCATCCAGGGGGTCATATATGACGTAAAACTATTCCATTAACGGCCAGTGCCAAGCATCTAAAGACCGTTCATCGCTTCTAAGGACGAGACCAGTATGCAGGGGCTTTGCAAGCTTCGGGGGGTGGTGATCCGCAGCGTTGTTTGAACAGCCCGATCAAACGCTCTCACTTTCGTTTGCTTTGAAAGCAAATAACATTGCCTACCTTGACATATTATTATTATTATTATTATTATTATTATTATTATTATTATTATTATTATTATTATTATTATTATTATTATTATTATTATTATTATTATTATTATTATCTAATTGGCATGCAGGAGGCGAGGAGTAGAAGTAGAGAGATTTCGGTAAGGCCGAACTAGCGCACTGAAAGTAGAAAATCAGATGAGGAGGGCGGTGCCGGCAACTGCGATTGGTCCACTTCCCCTTGCCTGGCTTGCGGTGGCTGGTGGAAAATCGCGGCGGCGTGCAACGGAAGGTTAAAAATGCTGTTAAAGTGGATCCTTAGCGAAGAAGAGTCGGTATAGAGCGTTGTCATATGCGTTCCGAAAGGGCTTGACAACGTTATGCCATGCAAAATGTTTTATTATACGCAGAAAAATCTTTTTTTTCCCGGTAGCTCCGAGTAGCCAGTGTCAGATCGATCAGCGGGCAGCCATCTTTCTTTCCTTTCGGAACGGGGCAGTCTCCGGTTATTCCGGAAAAAAAAGTAGTTTTGTTCGGCATATTAATGCGCATCTTTAGTGCCAATGTGTCACTTTGACGTCCTGTGTTTTCGCTGTTTGTTGACGTCGCATGATATGGACATGATATGATATGAAATGTGCGCAGCCCGAAAGATTTTGATCAATAGCAGAGGACTGATGACGACAAAGGCGCAGAATCGGAAATAATTATTTTTCTGTTGTTTGGCCTAATCAAGCATATTCTGTGGGCACACGTTATCAGATGGGGAGCTTTCGCAGTTTAGTGACGCCGCGTGAAAGACAGGCGAAGTGGGGGCGTGCCGAGAAAATTTTGACCAATCGTGGAGGGCTATAGTGGCGGAAATGGAATAGAAACAGATTGGAATAGCTTCACGTTATAGCCAACCAGATGAGAATTGGGAGAGCACGCTTTTCAGCGAATGCTAATGAAACCAAGTTGTGAAAGTCGATCGAGCACCATCAACTGATTGATTATTAAATAAATCAATCGGTCAGCAGTCAATGCTTTCAATCAATCTTCCAGCCACCTAATGTTTTCAAGAGATGAATAGGATTGACTGGCTTATTGCTAATAATCGCTTCGATCAATGTATCAATCAATCAATCAATCAATCAATCAATCAATCAATCAATCAATCAATCAATCAATCAATCAATCAATCAGCCAGTCAGTCGGTCGGTCAGTCGGTCGGTCCGTCCGTCCGTCCGTCCACCAACCCGTCAGTGAATGTTTCCATCGCGATCGCTGCTGCAATTACCGCTGTACATCAGAACTTTTTCCATATAAGAATCGGTTATAGCCGTCTACAGTTGGCTATATGCATCCTATAGACTACTTTACCACCCTTTAAATTTTTCTTCGATCTCTCGGCAGCTTGGTCAAGGCCTCTGGTCATACAATAAGGAATAGTCGATGTTCACTCTCGCTTGCACAAAGCGGTCAACAAGGAGCTTCAATTTGATGTTTCCTGGTTACATTATGTCGAACACTACACGACGTCAAGCAAAGCGAAATACCTTCCCCCACTTGCATGCCCCTGCTCTGGAAAGTTTTTCGAAGAGGAAGGGTCACGTGAGCTTTTTCAGCCAATCGGACACCCGTGTCAGCGTCTCGGTGCGTCGGTGGCACGCGGAAAAAAGATTGCGAATTCGCGATACACAGAAAAAAAAAGAAAAACAATTTTGACGCCACCCATTGTTCACTAGATTAATCTAAGTTGAGATTAGGAAGATAATCTCAATCTTAAATAGCTCAATAGATCTTCGGGGAAATTTGGAGCGGGTGCTTTGAGCGGACGTTCTCCACCTTTCTAGTCGTAATAACAGATTATGATTCGCTGTACAATTTTGGCACCACGTGCAAGCTCGGCAAATACTGGCGCTTTGGTGATCACACGTTGTTCCACCCACTCTGCGCAACAGGGCCCTGCAGATTCAACCTGAAGCCTGGTCCCGCATGAGCCTGACCAACTGCAGCATTTCGGTGGTGAAGATCGCCCCCTCAGGACGGGTGACCCTGCGCTCCCTGGGCGACCACGGCCACCTGCCCGTGGGGTTCATCACGGCCGGCTAGAGTCTCCCTAACAGTCCCTCGTATATCGCCTCATCACCACCGGCCCAGCCTCCTTCTAAATTGTTACCATTTTGTCAACATCTGAAGATTTCCAACACGACCTCATTTTCGCGGAGATAAGCTTTTTGTACTCCGCTGACCTTATCGTGTGTGGCGGCACCTCAATAAAATATTTCCTAATGCACTTATATCGACATAGAGAAGAGTGTCAGCTACGGAATAATATGCATGACGACGAACCAGAACGTTCTTTGGTGCACGAAGTTTTGAGTAACTTCGGAACTGCCCATAGTCGTCCATGAAATTTGAGTAACTGTTCATATTTGGTGATTTTAAACAGCGTCATAGCTCTTAATGAAGACCAAGTAACCGCGGGAAGGCGAGGAGATTTTGAGACACATACGCATGCGCGCACGAGGGCGTCAGCAATGATGGGAATGCCGCAGACAGAACACAAAACACATGCTCATAATGGGAACGCTGAGGGAGCAAGCCAAAGTAAAGCTTCGTATTCATGAGTGGTAAGGAATCAGAATGACCTGAAAAAGGTTGGCTCCTGTTCATTGGGCTGGTTGTAAGAGAGAAGAGAGTGACGACTTTGACTGTTCCAGCCTAAATGGCAACAACTCCTCCACCTTATCGAACTAATTCGATGATGCTTTAATGTGTTAGCAAGCCCTGGATAGTGCACGTGTGTTTTATTTATTATCACTCAATGTACGGGCCAGAACTTAGCACTGAGCGATAGCACACTTATAATTGGATAGCAGCGCGCGCGTTCGTCACGGGCGACCTTGCATGATATCATTTATAAGAGTGACGTTTATACATACCTCGTATCTTTTACAAACTTGCAAATCTGGTGCACGCTGTGACGCGCTCACATACTCTCAACAGACCTCGAGTTAGATACATACAAACTGGGCGAAGTGCGTCTTATAACGTTGTAAAGAAATGCGTGACCAATGGCGGGATAGAACCACTGTCCTTTCAGCACAGCAGCCCTATGTTCCAACCATCAGGCCGCGATCGCACGCATGCTTCTCTCGTGCCAAAGCCGCTCTTTGAAACGTCTAACGAGTTTGTCACGTGCCAGTCTCTCGCATATTCTTCCCTCGTATAACAGGTAGCACTTTGAGACGCTGTGTTAGACGGCACTGCCTTCGGGATTGGCAGCGGCTGAAAGGACGCCCCCGGCGACAAGAGCGAGACACGGTTTTGAGACGAAGTTCACGCATGCATCCGCTCCGTCTAGCTGCCATACTTGCAGTCCATGCGAGGTGCAACCGTGAAACACCCGTACGAAACGACGACGCTTCAGCTAGACAAGAAACAAAAACAACACGGAGACATGCACAGTATACCTTAATTAGTTTGACAATCAATCTTCGATTGTTTCTGCACGATATTTTATTAACGCGGAAGCAATGTTTACTGCACGTTCGCAGGCTTAGGCGACGTACGTAGTCGTATATGTATCGAGATTCCATGCCAGCGAGCGCCGAGAGTGGGACGTCGCGATTACAAGACCACTGTGACCAAAAAGCAGGACGTATAGCGTACAGCTTCGAGCAAGTTCGAGCGGGAAGGTGAACGGTTAGAAAAGGTCTGGTACGAGCGCTGTACATGTGATACGCATTACGCGCTCTCTACATGAAATCAGACTATAAAGAAAGCTCCACCCCTGGACGAGCTGATAAGCACACATGGGAAGCGCAATCAACTCAACATTGTGGGCGACACCGTTCTTAGATCTTTCTAAAAAAAAAAAGAAAAAATTCTTGGTGGATGAAAGACACGAGCTGCACGTTGTCCGCCGGTATGGATTGATATCGGTGTTTGACTACAGTTTAGCATTTATAAATGGGAGATGAAACGTTAAGGGAGCTTTTACCATGATTTCTCAGAGACGGCGCTAATCATGTCCTATATGCGAGTACATCGTTCACTCCGTTACCACTGTTCCGGCCGTTCCCAGTGAACCGCTAGCTTATAAATATTGTTCTCAGCTGTTATAGAAACAAGATAGCCGTCGCGCCTTCTTGACCGACCTGCATGTCGATTTGAGGACATCATCGTCGTAATTACGATCAGTGAGACCGTAAGAAGAGGAGAAATACAACTGAGTGGGCCTCTTCGGTTTGTCGTCCCGGATTGTCCAGGACTGCCCGAGACGCTGCATGTGCAGCGCTCATTTGCCTTAAAGCACCGCCTCGGGTAGTCCGGAACTGTCAGGGACGGATAGTGGAAGAAGCCCAGTAATAAAGGCATTACATGCCTTATCGTGTTCGAAATAATTTACAGCGAAGCTGTATATGGCTAGCCGATTCGTCCGTCTGTCGCCTGTGTGCAGAAAATATCATCATCAGCAATGGCTTGAGCGTCGTCGTCTTCTTCCACAGCTGGCTCGTTGGCGCCCCTCGGAGCTACCACGCGAACGCGAACGCGCTCGTGCCACTGCTCCCGCGTTCGTCGTCGTCGTCTTCCCCTGCTGGCTCCGTTGCCGCTCATCAATGGGGAGGCCGCGTTTACGGGGGTATGAACCATTGCTTAAAGAAGTATGAGCCATTCATTGTCTTACGTGACGGACAGATTAAGTTTTGAAGAAATTTCTTGGAAATCCACCTAGAGTGAACGCGCTCGGGAAAGGGCTCGTCGTCGACGTGCCGGTTCTAGCGTAAGGGCTTCCGACACCCAGGCGAAACGTCTGCGAAGAGCCGCGGACCCTGAGTTGACGGAGCGCGATGTTGAGGCCAAACGTCAGCGTCCTCTAGCGCTCCAGGAACCCGACAACGGTGGCGCACGCCTCGGCAACGCTAGCGCCAACTTCCCGGTGCGACGGCCAGGTTTCAACTTGAGTTTCTCAACCGGAACTTCGGAGCCAGCTGCAGTGCGTGTGACCGGTTGTGGTTCGAGCACAACGTGCATGGTACTCGTCAGTGCAATTCGTTCGGAGGAACATCGAAGCAACACACGACAAGCTTCGCTTACTCCCATTTCCTCGACAGGGGAGGGGCTACTAATTTCTCTATAGCGGGTTTTAGTGACATATATTGATTGGTTCATGCAGTAACTACTACGTTTGGATGGTTCTCTGTCCAGATGGCACTGCCCTGTGATTATTCACTAGAATAGCAAGGTGCAACAGTGAATAGCGCGTGCATGTTTGGCTTCTAAGGAATGGGTGTAATGGCATGTGCTGCACCCTTTATAGAAAAGGGTGATATGACAACTTAATGCCGGACAGATCGCCCACTGAATGTATTTTTGTGAGGATGCAAGGGTGTTAGTTACAGACACAGCAAAACACCCTTAAGGGGTTCAACTGGTTTAGAATGTCGGTTATGTGACTTGTAGATGTCATATATGAGCATGGAAATTGCATCAAATGACACCTCTTGATGTCCAGAACACGTAGAAATAGTCAGCAACTAAAGATAAAATAAAGAAAGGAGTATAATTGGCCGTAAACACTCATAGAGTGCATGATAGTTTACCATCTGAATATCATAAGAACGTGGTCCGGGCCCTGTGACACCAGTAGGCCCCAGTTGCTCTGCTAATGAAGTCTGAACTTTTTTTTCCCGGAAATAAAGTTTCATAATCAACTTTATTTTTACGAGTCCTCGTACTTACCAAGGAAGTACTCTTACTCTTAGCGCCCAAGCTGTACTCCATTGAGAAGTGACGATGGTGTGTGCGTCGTCGTTAACCCATCTCTTCAGAGCGTGCAAAATAACTGAAGTTTGGTGGTGTAGTAATATGATTGCCTCAATGCCACTTGGCACTGACGTCAGTACTTCGGTGGGTGTTCTTGAAGATCTGATTGCACCCATTCGGCGTTCCAAGCTGAAGTACAAGCGGTTGGCGCTGAGGCCATATGGCCAGCTGCGCGGCGCCACTATTGCTTCTTGAATCCCCACTTGACCATGGGCCCCAGGATGGGGTACTTGCTGTACTTTCCCGACGAGAAGTACTGCCGGATGTTAGGCAGCTCCTCGAAGCGCTTCAGGTACGCGACCAGGATGGGGAAGCCCTGGAACACGTTGGCGTTCAGCTCGTAGTTCCAGTCGAGTGCCTCGTACGCCAGGAAGTCGACGTAGGTGAGCCGGTCTCCCAGCACCCACAGCTTGCCCTGCAGAAGCTCGTCCCAAGGCCGCAGCGCGTTCTCCATGTTCTCCTCGTACTTGCGACGAGACTCCGGGTAGTTGGGCGAATGCACGGCCATCACCAGGTTCCAGGCCAAGTCGCGCGCCTGCTGCTCGATCGTGTCCAACTCCTGGGTCTCTTTCTCGTTCCTGCAGGAATGTACACCAGTGAAATACTGGGTTAAGGGAGTTTCAAGAAACAAAGGACTCGGTAAATTTGTGAACTAACGATTAGGAAGGTGGAGCGCGAAGCTGTTAACGACCGCATATACGTCATGTAGGGCAGTTCAAGGTAGCAGATATTAGAATGTTCTAGCCGATGCGCATACACTTTGTCTTTACCGTTTTAGCGCAATACGGGACGGAAAGGCAAGAAAAATAAGCTCTAGTGACATAATCAAGAGTTCGACGAATAACACTTGCGTGCTCGCTCAGATGGCACGTTAGAAAAGCAAGGTGTTTTGGTCACTAACCAAGTCAAAAGTTCCTTTCGCAACGCTTGTTCGCAATCTGGCGACGCTGTGTTCAAACCAGAACGTCCTGGGACACTGCGCTAGACCGTTCTTCTGCTGTACGGCTCTTCTTGACCGAGGAAAACATATAGCGTTAAGCTTGCGCCGCTTTGATAACCATTATGTCAACGAATAAAAAGAGCACATGACCACAAATTGCAATGAGAGACACTCGCAGTTTGGGTGTGCGCAATGTTATAAAATAAGTCACTACCAGCTCCGCTGTTGTCGTTTCCGTGTCCGTATTCCGCTATAATGGTACGTATCGGCTATGAATCTATTTTGTATCCAAGTTCTCTGACTACTGTTAAACAAAGGCCTGCACACAGTTTCGTGCTCGCGCAATTCACTGCTTATCCGAGAGAATTAGCGATATAATCATACCACGCAGTTGAACCACTCTCAGTGAAAACCCTGCTTCGTCTTGGTACATCTTCGCGTTCCGCATCCACATAGTCACATTCTAGCGAGTGTGTAACTGTGTATTCTCGAATGCTCATCGAAATATCCCTTGTCACATGGTCTCGTCTGCTACTATTATATATAGTCTCAAATCAGTTCTACGCATCACACGTGGTGCACTTTTTACTCCATCCCTTTTATGCGAAATACAGAAGTTGGTTCGCCCCGATGTTTTGCACGTCCTACCTCGCTGCGAGGTCGTGCTTTCTGGCCAGGTAACGAATAATGGCCATGCTCTGCGTCATCTTGACGTCGTCGTCGATGTAGTAGGGCA
This sequence comes from Dermacentor silvarum, assembly GCF_013339745.2. Classification (NCBI taxonomy): domain Eukaryota; kingdom Metazoa; phylum Arthropoda; class Arachnida; order Ixodida; family Ixodidae; genus Dermacentor; species Dermacentor silvarum. The sequence goes on along the minus strand of NC_051156.1, from coordinate 169,516,305 downwards.
GGTTGGGGAAGCGGAGTCCCAGCGTGAACTTCTCCTTGAGCCATTCCTCGCGGTCGTAGTCGGGCGCCGGCCCGAACTTGTACCGCTTGTCTTCGAACTGCACGCCTTTGTAGACGAGCAGGTTGCGGACGGGCTGGCCGAGTCCGCGCAGGTCCCAGTAGCCGTACGTCGGAGCCATCACCGCTTACCAATGCTGAAAGTGGAAAGGGAGTGTTAGGAGGAGGAGCGTTAAAAAGAGAGGGAAAGTAAGGAGGTTTAGCCAGTGTAAGTACCGGAAGGCTACACTCTGCTGGGGAAAGAGCTAAAGGGAGTATAGACGATTGTATCTGTAGCCTCGATATTTACTGCTGATCGTAGCAGAGAGGTTCTAATGATTCTAACGTTCTCTCACTTCCCCATCGATGCTGTGTTGCACTGTGAAGCAACAGGCCCGAATATCATGGTGCCCTAAGGCGTTCCTGCCAGCCTCAACTTCAGCAAAATTTCAGACATTGGCAAGCCCAATGACCCGCAGGCATTCATGCCTTCGCAGCATTTGCAGTTGTTTGTCTGTTCGTGCAAAAATAAATAAAATAAAGGAAGACGTCTGGTGTAAAAACGACGTTTCAATTTGCAAAAACAAGACAATGACAAAGGAAGCAACATACAAAAGCGATTTGAGAGGCTGATTTAAGAGAATTATTCCAGCATGGTTTTGAACAATTTTAGATATAACTTCAAAGAGGCGCTCCTTTGCCTCTTGAGGTCTTGCGTATCAGGGCTTTATAGACGAGAAAAAAATCAATGTAAATGTTTTACTCTCTTTACATTCACACTCTTTAGATACTGCGAAGTATCCATGGTAGTACCGGTAGCATGCCGATTGCTTTCGCTGGGACAACAACGTAATGGTTCCTACGGCGCGTGGCACAATGGTACACCGCTGTACAGACCATATCACCGACTTCACCGTGATTTTTCAATGCGAAATTCGCAGTCTGCTGTGCTACCTCTGTCGTCGCTTTTATAGCAGAAATGCTGCAACGCAGTCGTGGTAGTATTCCGTCGCAGGGCTACTACTTTATACGAGTGCATAACGTCATGATGCTACATCCAGGCATCAGCACAAACGGTTGATTTGCACACTATAAAATTGTAAACCAGCCTCTAACCACAACCATGGCAGAGTAAAAAAGAATGTGGGCAGCTTGCACTAGTGGTGCAAGGCTGGAGTAAACCGCGGAGCTGGTGATCGACCTAGCTTCTTCCAGGTTTTACTAGGCTTGGCTAAGTTTTGCTAGGAAATGCTAAGTGCTGCTAGGCACAGCATTCCGAATCGGCTCGCCGCCGACGCGCAGATTCTCGGTTGGCCGCGCGGCGCGCTTCAAGATGAGCGGCTTCTACTTCGGGTGTCCGGATCTTCTTTAGTCGTCCCATGTCAAGGCTACATGCACTTGCCACAGAGTCAACGAGAGTTCTGCCGCCGTCGCGGCGGCTCCGAGCTTTATCTCCCCGGTGACGTCACGGCCAAGCTGCGCCTCCACACTTGCCGGGCGTGGCTGGTCGAAAGCTGCCGAGCCGCCGCCAGAGGCGCCTGCTGCAGTCAGGGACACCGCGCGCGTTCTGCGCGAACGCGGGGAAACGCGGACGGCGTCGGCAGCAGCTCTGCGCGTTGCCTCGTTGGTGCTGCTAAATTTCTTTCTCTCTCTCTCGCTCTCATTTTCTCTTTCTCTCTCCCGAGCATAGCGCGCGGTGCGCGTATGCTCTCCTTCCCTCTTCTTAACGTCCCATGTCAAGGCAACATGTGCACGGCAGAGAGAGGAGGCGATGCACACCCTGCTCCACATGGTGGTTGCTAGGCAACGCGCTGGGACGTCATCGCCAGGAGCAGTTTTTGTTCGCACTACGCGGCGCAACCAAGAGCTTAAACAGCTCCGCTGTTAAAAAATAAAATTACTGCGACCCTTCCTCGACACAACCGAGTAGGGAGCCTACATGAAAGCGATGTTTGCATGTAGGCTCCCTACAACCGAGAGTAGGACGGCGACATCCCTCGAGTGGAGAAGACACTGCGCTTCAAGAACGCTCCAAGATGATTCTAACGGCGACGGGCCGCTCGGAAACAGAGATAGAGACGGGCTCTTTATTTGAAAGCAGAGATTTTTGCTGGCGCGTGTTTGGCCGCTGACATGCTACTTTGCATAGAGTGGGGGATGGGATTAGATGTTCCAGGGGAGAAAAATGAGCGTAGCTTGCACTGTAGGCGCAATGATAAAGAGAAAGCGGAGTTGATGGGCACCTAGCTAGTCCTGGCTTTTGGGCTAGGCTAAGCACTACCAAGTCATCCCCAGCACTTCCAGGAATTTATTGATTATTGATAAATTATCGATTAGCTATTGATTGGCTATTGATGACTAAGCTTAAGCAGTCCCAACCATGCTTAGCTAGACTTATCCAGGCTCAGCTTCGCTAGTTCACAGGGGTATGTGCCATTGCGCTTGGACCCTTTCTGCACTACCGCCAGGATCGGCCCACATTTTTTGTGGACGACTAAGGGAATAACGGCCGGCTTAAACAGCTCCGTTGTTAATAGAAAAAGAAAGGATGGAAAAATGCGAGTGAGCCTGATAATGATATTCCTAGGGGAGACGATGGCGAAAAATTAAGGCCTTTCTCTCTCACGAAACGAACTTTGACTAAAACATTCTGAGAAGGCAAATTGCTGGAAAATATTCATCGCGATATATTTTGTTTGAAGCGCAACAGTTGACACAAGCAAAGAGGAAATGAACTGAAAACGACAGCTCTTTGTGAGTGTCAGCTGTTGCGCTTCAAAAAAAAAAAAAAAAAAACTGTCGCGATGAACATCCACCAACTATAGTCCATCCCATCATCTTTCTGAGAATGTGAAAAATGAATCAAATGCTCGTTGCTGTTTGAAGGGGAGGCATTGGACCTCCTTTAGAGATCACATTCAGTCACTCTTTTTTTTTTTTTTGGACGTGTAACTCCGCTGGCCTTAAAAATGCGGCTTGGTTGTTTTGGTCTTTGTGATCGAGACAACCAAACGGCACACCGACATAGAAAGGTGCTCCGATGCGAAATTTTACCTCTGGAATCGCCGAGGGGCGTCACCAAAGCACAATGGCCACACTTCAGTCAAGAAGTTGCTCTGCCCTCCTGCTTTTTTGTTTATAAAAAGTATTTTGATAATAAGAAACACCAGAAAGGTAAAAAAAGAAAAAAAAAACAAGCTTGGTCGCCTCTGCCATGTCCCATTTCAGAGGAGACGCTCGTATTATAATTATAATCATCATAGAAATTGGAGGTCGAGTTTCAAGCAGGGGAACACTTTGAAATTAGAGGGGTCAATAGCGGGATGTTTACTTCGACTTTCAGGCAGCGCCGTAGCACAACGTAATCATTTGCGATCGGTGAAAGGATGACAAACTACATGCTAGAATGAGGCTGTGTCGTCTCTTCCTCCCCTCAACCTCAGCACCCCCTCCCTCCTTTATAGTTGTTGAGGCTGCGGCACGATCACAATCTCTCTTCTTGTCCACGTAAAGCTTTCACGAATATGTTTGTCTGCACTCGCTGTCGCTCACTGTCACGTTGCACAGTGCGATGGTAAAGTGTGCGGCAACTTTTGAAAGCCTTCGAGATAACGCAATGCCTGGAAGCTCAGAGCTGCAACAAAACGCTGGTGGGCTGGCAGACGATAAATTAAATAAGGAGGATGACAAGTGAATAGGGAACGTTGTCACGTTCGTGCTTTCGTCGCTGAATGATTTGGAAACGTAAGACAGCATTATACGCGATTATGCCTATAGATAGGACAAGGCTCGTGCCTAGGAGCCTCAGCGTCACACTGGTGTGCTGACGTTTCCGTTTCCCCGACCCCTGGCGTGGTGAATGCGTGAACGCAGTAATCGCTGTTGCTCCCTTGTGGCCTTTTTCATTTCGGTGCCTGAACTGTCTGCACCACATGGCTCAGAACACAAAGGCCTCGTGTTATCTAAATGGCGTCGCCTAGACTCGCCAGCTTGACGTCAACGCTGAGAGAACTGACGTCTTCTGTCATCTAGGAGGCATGGCGGTATCCTGCATGGCGGACGATCCAAGTGGCAAGTAGCAATGGCAATTTATATTTTAGTCCTTGGGCACCCTTTTCTGCTTGTTCCTTGCGGAAATGCCAGCCTAGAACAGTGTCGCGATAAAAAACACCCTTTAGTTACTGCTATTGGCAGTCGCAAAGCCATATAGGTATACCTTAAGCACAGCGAAGTGGCAGCAAAAGATTCAGAGTTCTTCCGCTCCTGTCCGTTTGTCAATGTGAACAATCGCTTCTTTTGGCCCCGACATAAGCAATTGAAGAGCAGATCGTATCACGGGCAGGGGGCATGGTGGGGAAAAAAAGGAGGATAAAGAAAAACGCTCTTTGCTGTTGCTTGCACGGGGATCGGTGCACGTGTCACTCAGCTGTCTTGTATAGTTAATAATGCGGAAACGGTGCAGTATATTTGTGACCGACACAACCAAACGGCACGTCGCCATGCAAGTTCACCTAACTTAGAAGGGGAGTCCAAGTGACTAAAAATTGGATACGTTAGCTTGGTAGCCTAATCATGCTATAATACTCCTGTCACAGCAATGTTACACTATAGTGGAGGCTACTGCTAACGTCGGGCGTTCAGAAGCATGATCGGGTGAACTCTACGTCACGTGACCCTCGGCGCCAGCGCGTCGTCCATTCACTCCGAGTGAACATGCCTCGAAACCTTTTAATGCACAACTTCTCACCATTAAGAAACAGGGTACGGAAGCTCGATGTCTTTATGGGTATCGTACGCAGGAAAGGCAGAGAGGCGAGCGCGACATAACCCGTTGCACTGCTCTGGGGAAAGAGAAAAAGAGCAGAAGGGGGGCACATAAAGATACTTATAACAGCACAGAAAGAAAAAAAAATGCACCGATCATTGCTGGAGCTATGGCGCATGTGAAGTAAACGCTATACCACCGTTAACATTACCCGTCAAAACCTGATAATAGGAGCAGCTATCCTTTCTTGACCCGACGTGAGCTTTTCCGATTCAAGTTGACGATGCAGAAACGAACTCCTCTGACAAACAGCTACGCGCGGGAGTCGCAGTGGCTGCTAGTTTATCGAAACTCACCGTGTTCTGCCCGTCCAAAATCTACGAGCTCTTTCTCTCGCTCGTAGCACTGAATTTAGTCCTTTCCGGTGACAACCCCATTCGGCCAAAGTCCCCGTTTTATTTTCTTCTGTCTATAGAAAGCCCGTGGTCTCAATTGTCTCTGGTCTGGCTTACAACTCACGCAGCAGAAGGTTTATGTATAATTAATGCGCTTCGGCGTCTTATCGTCCCAGTGACCACGAAAACAACTTCCTCGATCGTCTCGTCCATTATTACGCTTGCGGCGTAGACGAAGGCAACTGCTGCATGACGGCCACTTGTATACAGCGACGGCCTTGCCGGCAGTCGGCTATTGATGCCATCGTACAAAGTGGGTACCAGTAAGCGTCAGCGAAGCGTATACATGGAACATGCCGACGCCTGCAGCCAGTGGGCAACATGGCTGCGGATATGTCGCCTCGCTCTTGGGCAACCAACACTGCATGCACGTGTTAGTCAATCTGCGCCGATACGGTATACAGTTTCAGCAGGATGGAGCGCATGCCGCAAAATCGGCGACGCGCGCCGAACAAAGAGCGGACGCCGCGGACACAGGTATAATTGGAATGCGGGAAGCGCTTCCCAGGTACGTGAAGCGTCCTTGAGGAGGTTACCTTCTAAGGCTTCGTGTTGCGATGCTTGCTATTTGGCGATGGAAGCGTGCTAGTTGTAAGCCGGCAATAATGGTACGGCGGTCGCTTCCCGGAGAGAAGGATCGTCGACCTTGAGAACGCGTGTACATACGTCTTTCTCTCGCACTTATGACGTGGTAAGGTGTGCGTTAATGCTTGACAGCCACGGGTTTTATGAATAGCCGCGAAGACTGCACGAGAGGCACAAGGACGAAGATACGGGCGTAGAGACAGTGCCAAAAAGATAATGGTCATAAAGACAGCTATAACCGTAATCTGTCGCCAGCAGTCGTTTGTAAACACAAACGCTGAACCTCGCACTTCCTTCGCGCCGCATTCAAGCTAGCTGTCTCTCTTCATGGGAAACGAAACCTTGCACGACGAGGAAGCGTCTATTCCGACGACGCGATGTTTTATGTGTCCACGCAAAGAGCGGTGTGTTAGTTCACCTGGCTCCGAACAAGCGCGCGCCTGTATATCGCTGCACTTCGAGTGAATCGCTTCGCGGACAGTGTTTGGTCAGTTGCTTTCCGGCTATCCAAATTTAGTGACGCTGCAAGCGCGACTTTCAAGCACCGAAGCACTCGAATAGTTATAGCCCCCACGCAGGTAATTACCGGCATGTCGTGCTGAGAAACAAGTCCCTGAAAGGAAGTCGCTACGAGACGGTTACTGCACCGACGTGCCGCAACTATCAATGCCGGTTTGCAGGTGGGCGTGTGCCGGGTCAAAGGAACAAGCTTGCCGTTGTTACGAGGCACGGCCCTGTTCATGAAAGGGTATACCTTTTCATGACTGCACGACCTTGCGGACTTCCGCAGGGCAAATTTGCTTAGTGCATGCAGCTAGAATAGAAATAAAACGAAGCAAATGAAGCCAGCTTCAGCGCCACATAGGCAAAATTATAAAATACTGAAATACAATTGACTACTTTCAAGCGTTTATAGCGGAGTCAAGGAACATGCCTATAGAAGGAATCATTGCAACCAAGGAAATACACTCGACAAATACAGATTATAATAATCCCGGCCGCGGCGGCCACATTTCGATGGGGGCGAAATGCAAAAACGCCCGTGTCCCGTGCATTTGGGGTACGTTAAAGACCCCGTGGTGGTCAAAATTAATCCGGAGTCCTCCACTACGGCGTGCCTCATAATCAACTCGTGGTTATCGCACGTAAAATCTCAGAATTTATTATAATTCACAGTACAATATTCACGGAAACACGCTCATACACGTTTTGCCCTTTCCTGTTGTCTCATACATGTGCATCTCTCAACTTACTAGCGAGTACGTCACGACTTTTTTCAAGAATCTCGTGCCTGCGCAAAAATCGGCACGCATGCGCACTAGCTGCTTACATACAACTCGCCCAACAAAGTACACTATGCAATGAAAGAGTTGCGGCAGAAACTTACCGTAAACTGAGACTGAACGTAAAATCGTAAAAGTAATGCTGAACGATCGCATTGTAGCGCAATCCACACTCCCTCTCCTCCACAGCGCCAATTCACCTTTGCCTTCATCGTGAATGCTGAAATCTCTCTGTCTCTCTCTCTATTGCTTATCAAATCTGCCGAAACTGATAAATCACGCAATTTCACTGCAGAGAAAATGGGAAGATAAAAAATACGCTAATGTAACTGATGTGTTGTCGGACGCAAAGGTTTGCTGGACCCAAGAGGAAGCTGAATTAATGTGTATTACGGGCTCACAGCTTGCCGTGGAGCACTACACTGATCGCAAATGCAACTGCAGGTATCGAAGGCTGAATCCCAGACTGGATATAACCGTTGTGATTGAGCAGGAATTGATTTCATTTATTCTTTAAATTTATTTATCAGATCCCGCCTGCCAAAAGGTTTTTACGTCAATAGCATATGTAATATAACGGGTTCCTTTATGTCCACGCTCAAACGCACCGCTTTTAAACAAGAACCATACTTTATACGAGCAGCAAGGCACGGTTATTCTAAAATGCATTCACACAGAGGCGGGCGCAAATACTCTTCGCCCATAACGACTACAGGTTCATCGGGGAATTGGAAGAAAAGCTACCGCATTACCGAAGTGAATTTGTAAGTTTGCCAAAAAATTTGCTCCCGCCAGCGATCACGAGCTCCTATAGCTCGGATCTGCCATTACACAGAAAGGTGAACTGTACAGACTGGTCGCCGAGCAGTTGGCAGGTGTGTTTTCAGCATTAGCGCGAACTGTCGTCAGCATTTGGAACCGTCAAATTTGCGGGCCTCGTCACACGAGGCATTCATATACGCTTTTGTGAACCGAAACCCGGGGATCACGTGATCTATCGTTCAAGAGCGAGACTGAAGAAGAAGAGCATGCCACTCACCGATTTGAAACTTTGCCGGTTGGCGTCTACTCCAACTGAACCGGAGAAGGGCGTCGCGAGCGGCTCTCCAGACGCGTTCCCTCGCCGAGTAACAAGCGAAACGAAAGAGGAAGTTCGAAGAAAACGTCCAGCCCGATGAAGGTCAGCTACTATACTACTACTACTCCTGGCGAGGGTAAGGGGGTAATGGCTGCTGAAAGTGGGAGTGGTGCCGTGTGCCGAACTATTACGGTCGCGGTGAGGAGGACTCCGTTAGATTGGGATGAGGAGGAAAGAAGGCACCGCTTTGTGTGCGCGCAGGTTACGTACACCCATGCATGACACGCGCCTTTGTTACCTCCACGTTCGCGCCGTGTTTTTCCGGTCTGCGCATCATTGTCCCTGCTTCCTACCACTAGCATACTAATCAACATTGCTGATCTCGCTGAAAAAAAAAAAAAGCGATGTTTTTAGTCATTACTGAAGAAAGGTCGCGCTTTTGTAGTGTGCAATGTGTGATATGCAGCAGCAGTCAGGGCTTCTACACCTCCTTGAAATCCTTGAAAACTCTTGAATTTGAAAATTTTGACAAAGAGAAAATATAAGATTCAAGGGCCCCTAAAGCCCCTTGAAAATAAATGTGTTTTTGAATTAATTGAAAGCAAGGGTTGGGGGGGGGGGGGGGCATTTGAACATTCAAAGTAACAAACTCCACATCGGGGCTATGCCATATATAGTATCGGTAAACGATACTATATATTTGATCTTAAGAGTATCACTGCGATGCAGTTTGGCGCGTCTACAGCCACCAACGGCAGGCTTGGTTAAACTGCCATTGTCGTCATGGGGCTAGACGAGAGAGAGATAGATAACTCTTAATTGAAAAAAAAAGAGTGATTAGCCAGAGTATCTTTGCGTAAATGCTTCTTTGTAGGGGATGGGACGAAGGAAAGGAAAGGCCCTAAAAAGTGGGCATAAAAAAAGGGGAAAAAAAAGGTGCAGGCTTTAGTGATGTTATCGGCAGCACAATAAGTGTGCGATACGATGAGTGTTGGTAATCTTGTCAAAACTTGACGGTTAATGCAAACTAAAATGAAATCGCAGTCTCGATGAGACGACGTGTGTGAGTCTTAGTGAGAGCAAACCTATTGATTCAATATATAAAAAAAGGAGGAGTTGAGCGCTAGACGAAGCCAGATGAAGCGACCAAGCCGTACCACTACTTCTGTTATTTTGCTTATGCATGGTGAACTTACACCGCAGCCTTCATGGCTCCATTTTCGAGCCCTGCGTTCTAGAAATGCCTAGCGGAAAGTAGCCATTTGGCTTTAACGCGACGAGTATCATTGGCTGAAGCCAATATTACTATCATGCTAGAAGGCCATTCACATTATTACAACGTGTGTGTTTTTGTTTGTGCGTGAGTGCATACGTGCGTGTGTGCGCGTGTGTGTTGCCCATAATGCTTGGGTCAGCACACTGTAATGACGCAATATGCATGTTTACGAAAGCGGATATCATTTTTAACGCGATAGCGTGAAGGGCCCCGGGTCGCAGAAAATCCGGTGTCGCTGTCGGCGTCAGCCTCGGCGGCGTTGTAAGTGAGCGAAAATTTCCGTGTGTTTAGAAAAAGTGTATTTCAACAAATGACGATACGAACACTGAGTGACAGTGACGGAACAATTCCACCAGGACGATAACATATACAAAGTACGGAGCACTGTGTAGACGGCGGCGCGTTTTTGTAGAAATGTCCGAGTCCACACTTACTAACATATAACCTCACACAGACCCACGGAAATGCGCAGTTACACCGAAATTAATTGTCACACTATTAAAATAATGTTGAGTCTATACAGTGTACGCAATGGTTATTTGCAATGATGATGTGACAGAGGCACTCTACATAATTTTGTAGTGATGCTATGAGATGTGTATATACAAAATTTATCACGCACACAAGATCACGCGCACACAGAAATCACGGGCACGTATACACGCTATGTATAATCAATGAATACTTTTGATGGCATGGCTACAAGAACCAGGCTGGTCGGAAGTGAAGCCATACGCGTCCATTAGCCACCGACAGGAAACGGCATGGCCACTGTCGAAGGAACACCTCGTCCCCAGGGAAGAACAACTCTTCTGACAGAAACGACAGTAGCCAGAAGTGGAAACAGAACGCGGTGACGATGTCCCGCTGTAACTGCCTCGATCGCCCCGGTTACGCCATAAACAAAAGGCCCCCGCAGCAATTAAAACTCGCGCGAAGCGGCCACGTGAGCAACGACCAGTTGCAATAAAGTGTTTAACTCCAAGGCCACGGAAACCAGCATGCACGATCCTCCAAAATACCCAACGACGCATTGCAGTGGCACATGCTTGTTGGATTCTTGAAGGGGGCAATTGGGCCACAGCGAAGGTGGGACCATACCCCACCCCTCTAGTCTGTCACGCGTTAGGAGCACTTGCCACCCTAGACGCCACATGAAGTCGCGTAGGTGGCCAGGCAGAAAGGACGCCGTTATCACACCCCACGACACATTATTGTAACGTGCGTGGCGCGCTGAAGGAACCAGTGGAAGCAGTAAGGCTGACATTGTATCCACAACACGGACCATAGGTGTAATCAGGGCCTAAAATACTTATAGAATCGCTCTTGAATACGGAAAAAGGGAGGCGTGTTTGTGGGGAACCAATGAACAAATAAGGACATTTTGAAAAATTTAGCGCAGCACCTGTATAATATTTCAGTACTCAGTGAAAATTCGAAGGCTACAGGCATAAGCTATCTTGGTTCCTGTGATACAATGTGATGTCATCGGCGAAGGCTGCCACCTTCACAACACCGCTACCCGACAGTGGGAGACCGCACACGTAAGGGTCTTTAAGTACTGATCGCAGAAATGGTTCAAGGCTGAGCACAAAGAGTACTGGGGATAGAGGGCACCCTTGACGAACACCACGAGCAATGGGAAATGGGGCACTTTCACAACCATCAAGAAACAATGTACTATCGACCAAAAAAGTTTACGTGCCACGGGATCTCAGAAAACGCTAAATATCCGAGCACCCTTTAAAAGTAGCCAGCAAAACCGTACATCACGATGTTCGCATATACCCGTAGAGGCCGGAAATGGGAATACCAGGCTGCGTTTTGAGGCTGCGGAGATATTCAGCTTCTTGTCAGATCGCTTGGTTCGTAAACTTTTTTGGTCGATAGTACTTATGATATTTGAACGGGCAACAAAATTTGATGAAAAGCCAATCGAGGTCAGTACACTAAATATGTAGCTAGGTTCAAAGCGATTGAATGCCTTTTCTTGACCTAGTGAAACCAAGAGACCACATGCTGACGTGGTCAGCGTGTACGTGATTATGTCACCTGTAACGAAGGATAGATTATGTATCTCTCTGCCAGGGACCGAACATGCCTTATGGGGTCCTATTAAGGAAGGCATCATGCTTATCAAGCGTCGACTGACAACAGCTTTGAAGGTTTTGTAGTCAACGTTGAGAAGCGTGGTTGGCCTCCATTTCTCTGGACGAACTGATGGATCGTGCTTAGGTATCAGCACATTGCAACCGTCGCGAAAACTAGCCGGGGATTCAAAGTTATCTAAGCCACGGCAGATACCAAACACGAAAGTGGCGCCAATATCTTCACAGAAGGTTAGATAAAACTCAACGGGCAACTCAACCAGCCCTTGGGCCCAGCCACGCTTCATGTAAGATAATGCCGCCTTCACCTCTTAAGCTGACGGTCCTGCACAACGTCTTTGTGCAGGACCACTCACAAAGACGTTGTGTCAGCCACTTCAGGTGAAACCCAAAGGCAGCCCACGAAGCAATGTGTAGCCTTGAGCCTTGAGTACCATGATCCATTTACATAGTCGTACGCGCCATGTTTCAAAATGCGTTGCAAAGAGTGAGTGATCACGCGCGGGAGGCGACATAGCAGGAAGTGCTATTGTCGCCGTAGAGCCGAATAGATTCGGCTGTCTAAAAAGTGAGTTTCCTGCAAAGCGCAGAACTTCAGGGTGTGCACAGGGATTACGTCTGCATCGCCAAGCAGCAGCTGACAAAGACGACGCTGCAATGAGGAGTTGGAAATGCCTCCGTAGCTCGCGCTGCCATGACCACATCAGCGGAGTCAGTCGATTGACCCGAAGGGCAATACGGAGCTTCGTCGCAGTATCCGCCAATTCTTCTGACACACGTCATCTGACTGCACACCCAGCGGCCGTGGCACGTCCTTCAACTGAACAATGCAGACATCACTGCACCTTGAGCGCGTCCCATGACTCTGGGTCAGATCCAGAAAGAGAGGCGCGCAAGACTCTCTGCGCGCCTCTGCGTTGCAATGCCGACACCGCGTTCCAGCAGACCCGCCCCGTCAATGCGGTCGCCTAGCAATAACTTACCCAGCTCCGCCCAGCCATGTCATTGCTTCGCGCCGCAATTCTTGCTTTGCTTAATCATGACAATACTTTGTGAAGCTGGGCCATGACGTCACACTGATTATAAAGATCATGTCACCGCAACGGCGACACACAACTCTCGCATATATACTTCGCACTGAGTAAATAATGTAACATGGCACGGCCGAAGAAGCACAAGACTCCCGAAGAAGCCGGTCAGCTGGAAGCTCGTCGTGCCGCCAGCCAAGAACGAAAGCGGTGATTGCGTGCTAATCCGGAGTATCGAGCCTAGCGAAACTGGAAGAAGCTAGGTGATCACCAGCTTCCGCTGTTTCTCCAGCCTTGCACAACTTAGTGCAAGCTGCGCTAATTTTTGAAAATTTATTTAACCCAAGATTGGCAATTTTAGTATTACTGACAATGTTCTCGCGATTACGAAATCAGTCAATAACTCTTGGTGGGCTTGGCTGCTTGTGACGTCGCTGCATGACGACATTGCGAACGAGAGAGCAAGCGATTTATCACTGTTTTTCATACGAGATTTTCGATTGCCTGCTGCATGCAGTGCAGTAATATTTGGCTCACATGTTCACATGAGCCTCGCCTACGGAGTGGCAACGTTTTATTATGTTTACAAAGGTTTTAGGAGCCTCTTTAACACTTTAGTGAGCAGCTACATGCCAATTTGGAGGTGTAGCAGACCACAAATAACAAGACGTCTTCTGGAAGCACAAAATAACAGCGGGCACGAAGACCGAATAAATCTGACTGCTTTGTTCTGAACAGTTTTCAGCAAATTAGTTTGAGTTGTGTGATGAGGGTGCCAAAAATTGACTTGTAATGATGACCCAACTAATAAAATGTATGCGTGTAGTCTATAGTATCTTTATTGCCTAGTTTTTTACAGCTTTTACAAAAAAATCTATATGATCATCAAATGATAGTTTGGAGTTGAAGATAACGTTTAGATACTTTATAGATGGCACTCTGTGAACGCTGATGCCATTCATTTTGAAAGGTTCCAGGTTAGTACTATTCGAAATTAAAGCGAATCTAACGTACTTTGTTTTACTTAAATTAATTTCCATCTGTCCTGTGTTTCAGAATAGAGTAAAGTACTTAAATTTAGACTGTAATTCAGCTTCGTCATTTTTGTTACTTCTCGATACTTGATACAATAGTGTGGAAATGATGTGCGTTGATGAAGTCAAGTTATATGTGTCATTGATGTATACAAAAACGGGAGCTGAGTCTAGTGGCACCCCTGATATAATTGTAACGCTACTTGAAAAGTGATCGCTCAACCTAACTGATTAAGAACGATTTGATAGGAATTGTTCAATCCAATTTGTGGTCTTTTCATCAGTTTTAGGTAGCGGATTTTCAGCAGCAAGCGTTTATGAGGCACCTGATCGAAAGATATCGACAAGCCAACAACAATACCGTCGATACAGCGAGACATATGCTATGATGAATGAATATCGATCAGTAATGAGTTGCAATAATTGCACTTGACAGGATCCTATATGACGAAAGTCATGCTGATTCTGAAGAGGCAAGAGATTAAACTTAATGAGATTGAAAATTGAGCAAGTTGGCAACGACCCATCTTCAACAGCACCACTTAAGACAAGGACGAGTAAAAGAACACATGATATAGCCTTACTTCTCTCCTCCCAAAGCACACGTCCTCTGTTCTTTTCTTTTCTCCCCTCTTGAGTGTTCTCCCCTCTTGAGCTGTTGAAGATGGAAGCGAGTGGTTGTCTCTCAGGTGGGCCATAATATGCGAGTAGATCAGCTGTTCCAATCATTTACAGGTGATGAATGTAAGTGAAATAGGCGTCTAATCAGTTGGGTTATTCAGATCACCAGATTTAAACGCGGGTGTTACACGAGTCATCTGGATGCAACATGAAACTGAATGCAACAGAAACTACCAGTATCTCCTTCACGCACAAGAAAAATGCGCCTCTGTTTACGTACACAATAAATAACATACCACTCAGAAAATGCGATGAAGTCACATGTCTCGGGGTCTCTCTTACAACGAAATTAAATTGGGAACCTCATGTAAAATTATATATATATATATATTGAGAGTCACACACAGCAGCTGTGCAAGCAACAGTGGGAAAACACCTGCAGTAACATGGAGAATCGGCTAGGGCTCGCGAAGACGTGGAACTTGCTTAGGTATATGCTTGACCCAGAAGAGACGAAAACCGCGTATAGACAGAACATCAACAGAATCATACATACGTATGAAGGCTCCGAACAGGAGATCTTACGGGAGATCAGGGAACGGTACATTAATTCGGTCCCACCGGTAACGCATCCAGCATACGAAGGCGCAATCAATGAAGACCTAGACAGACCGATCGGCGAGTCCGAGATCAGGGCAGTGTTACATAAGCTCAACACTAAATCGGCACCCGGGACCGACGGAATCACAAACAAAACGATCAGGAATTTAGACGATAAATACATAAAGGAACTGACGGAATATATCCACGCGTGCTGGGAAACGGGACGCGTACCGCAGCAATGGAAGACAGCGCACGTCGTGCTGATACCGAAGCCGGGCAAGCGACTGCAGCTAGAGAACCTCAGACCGATCTCCCTGACTTCGTGCGTGGGGAAGGTAATGGAGCACGCGGTGCTTACAAGGCTGACCAACTACCTCGAGGACCGCGACCTGCTCCCCCGCACTATGTTGGGGTTCAGGAGAAACCTCTCTACGCAGGACGTGATGCTACAAATCAAACACCAGCTAGGTCATAAACAGCCCGACCAGGTCCACTAAGGCCATACTCGGCCTGGACCTGAAGAAGGCCTTTGACAACGTAACGCACGCAACCGTACTGGCCAAACTGCAGGAACTCGGCCTTGGCGAACGAACGTACAATTACGTTCGAGACTTCCTGACGAATAGAAAGGCCAAGCTTACTCTCGGGGAGCTTACTACCGAACAAATAGAGTTGGGTAGCGCCGGCACCCCACAGGGATCGGTGATATCGCCCATGCTTTTAAACCTAGCTCTCGTGGGGTTTCCGCCCAAGCTAAACGAAATCGAAGCTTAGGGCTCAATCACAGCCTCTACGCCGACGACATTACGTTGTGGGTTACCGAGGGTTGCGACGGCCAGATAGAACACACGTTGCAACGTGCTATCGAGACGGTCGAACAGTACTTGGAGAACACCGGACTGACCTGCTCCGCAGAAAAGTCCGAACTGTTAGTTTACAGACCTACGCGAAGAGGCCGCAAGCCGAACGGCGAGACGAACGACGAGGATCCCGGCAGGGACATACGACTAACGACGTCCGACGGGTGCCCCGTACCCAGGGTAGATAGCATGCGGGTTCTGGGCTTACACATCGCGGCCAACGGACATAGTGGCGAGACCATCGGGAGACTGGAAGGCGCGGTTGCACAGACCGTCAGATTACTCAGACGCATATCCAACAGACACAGCGGGATGAAAGAAGGTAGCATGATCAGACTAGTTCAGGCCTTCGTAATTAGCCGAATAACGTACGTGGCACCATACCTCAATTGGCACGTTGCGGAGAAGACAAAGATGGAACGCTTAATCAGAAAGGCTTACAAACAGGCAATAGGGCTACCGATCAACACAAGCACGAACAGGTTACTGGATCTGGGTCTACATAATACGCTGGGGGAATTGATAGAGGCACAGAACATAGCGCAATACGAACGCCTTTCCAAGAGCAGGACGGGCAGATACATACTAGAAAAGTTAGGCATCGGGTATCACGCTCAACACGGCATCAAAGTCGACGCACCCAGCAGCCTCAGGGACAAGTTGGTCGTCCCTCCGCTACCAAAGAACATGCACCCGGAATACCACAGGGGTAGAAGAGAAAAGAGAGCGCAGGACGTACAGAGAAAGTACGGCAAATGTGAAGACGCGGTGTTCGTGGACGCGGCCAGGTACGCGCGCAGGCGCGCCTTCACGGCCGTGGTGGTAGATCACGAGAACACCTGCAAAACTAGTGTCACGGTACGCACGGTGCACGCGGAGACAGCGGAGGAGGTAGCCATCGCGCTAGCGGTGGCCACCACCGAGGCCAGATTGATCATCAGCGACTCCCAGACGGCAATTCGCAACTACGCCAACGGCCGCATCTCCCCCGAGGCGTTACGAATACTACTCGCGGGCAAAACCGGGAATTAAGAAGTTTACATCGTATGGGCACCCACCCACACCACCTCACTCGCCGGCAACGAGGCGGCGCACGGGGCGGCTCGAGGGCTTACGGACCGAGCCGCCAACCACATGCACTACCGCCGCCTCGGCCACGACGTCTAGTGAGGGGTGGGAGTGGGAGGATCGCCTGACGAGTTAGAGAAATAACACAACACTACAGACTGGCGAGGTGCAAATTTCCGCCACCACACCAGAAACTGAACAAGAGACTGGCGGTCGCATGGCGACAGCAAGAACGTTTGTAAACCCGGTGATCTTGAATCTCTGTTACCCAGAGCTTTATTCGTCCAACCAATGCAAGTTTTGTGAGGCCAGGGCAACCCTGGAACACATGTTATGGGAGTGCAAACAAGGGCGGGTTCCAGACGGGGACGCAGCCTCGAGCCGAACGCGCTGGGAGACTACGCTGCTCAGCTCCGCCCTCGAAGACCAACTCTGGGCCGTCCAGCGGGCCGAGGAAGCCGCCAGAGCTCAAGGGCTCGTGGCCGACACCTAGGCAGGGTTATTCGCCCAAATCCCCGAATAACTCGCCGGATTATAAATAAAGTTATCATTCATTCATTCACCTCATATAGATAACATATATAACAAGGCGCTAGGTAAGCTGCATTTCTTGAGAAGAAAACTCAGAAACACACCTCCTAGTGTTGAATTAAATGCATACAGAACCCTCATTAGACCCGCTTTAGAGTATGCTAACTCAATGTGGGCTCCGCACCAGAAGTATTTAACCGACAAACTAGAACGCATACAGAAATTAGCATTGAGATTCATATATTCGCAATATTCGCGTCAAGCAAGCACTGCGAACCTGGGCGTCAAGGCTAACATTCAACCACTACTAGCTCAACGTAGAATGATTTCTAGATTAAAATTTCTATACTTAGTTTATCACGGCTCCTATCATATACCACAAGCAATATACATTCAAGAACCATTCAGACTTTCCGCCCGAAATAATCATAATAAATCAATACGGCCCCACCCCAGTCATAACAACACTCACAAGTACTCTTTATTCTCACACGCAATTTCCCATTGGAACATGCTACCCTCTGAGGCTGTTAACTGCTCATCTGTCAATACATTTATTGACAGTATTCAGAATCTGCAATTCGAGTGGTAGTGAAGTGACTGATGTTATCTGTATTCCATATGCAGCCTCTTGTGGCTGCATACTTATCGTAAACGTTGCTTTTCCTGCTTGTGCGAACCGCTCCTTTAAGCAGAGTGTGTGTATTTATCGAGTATGTTCACTTTTGTGCGTGCTTATGCTCTTTGTTTGGATACAATGGTATCACTTTTCTCTCTTTTTCTCCTTTTTTGTACTATATCTCATTTTGTAACCACTCCTGCATGGGCCCGAGGAGGGCCTGCAGTATTGTAAAATAAATAAATAAATAAATAAATAAATAAATAAATAAATAAATAAATAAATAAATAAATAAATAAATAAATAAATAAATAAATAAATAAATAAATAAATAAATAAATAAATAAATAAATAAATAAATAAATAAATAAATAAATCTGCCAATCATGAGGGAGACAATCAAAGTCATTGCATTGCTTAAAAATTTAGGAAAGTAAGGCAGATGAAAATTGGCAGGTCAGTTTTAAGAAGGAGCTTCAACTCGGGGCCTCCTCCAATTCAAATACGTGTAAAACACAAAAATGTTTTTGTTACTTTTAAAACGCAGAAATTATATTTGTTATACTTTTGAGAGAAAAAAGTGAAGTTCTGATGACCGCGTAAAAGCATAATATTGATTTATGGCCGGAAAGGTCTTACAAAAATGGCCGAATATTGGTGAGCTAAAGAAATATTGAAGCACGCTGCTTACAGATCCGTAACTCTGCAGCAAAAAGGGATATCGCAGTTTTGCAAACTGCATCCGTTAAAGCATCTAAACCGGGCCAACTTGATATATGAATATAAGGCTTACGTGAATTTGTTTCAATGCTTACAAACGTTCTGAAGTCGCACTCGCACATTAGGGGTATATTTAGAGCGGTGCATAATAGGCCAGTCTTGTCCGCTTTTGAGTTATTACTTCGTACAGCTAGCGCAAGACAGGGTTAATTGGAGAGCACAGAGAGAGGCCTTCGTCCTGCAGTGGACATAAATTTAGGCTGATGATGACAGTTTACAGAATTTAGACATGGTTTATTTATGGCTGAGTTAGAGTGGTAATTTTGATAGTTTCGATTTTAAAAAATGCGATTTCCAATAATTTTTTATTAAAATATCGATGACCTAAATAAAAATCTGCTTCCCACACTGACTAAATTTTAACTTTTTTTTTTCTGGTAAATATAACAAACGTTATCAAATTCAGTAGAGTGTTTGCCGAGGCAAATAATTTCTCCTTTACCATGTATTGAGATCACCAATACCGTTTGGACCTGGGCTCGTCTTATTGGGCAGTCTTTCAATGGCACGGGCAACGCCGTTTACAGTGATTTGAATGGGAGAATAACAAATCCAGATGACTGAGTGGTTAAGTATTAAGATATTAGTGAGAAGCAATTCATCACCTGAGCGAAGTGATGATTGAATACATCAGCACACTCGGGCAATTTGCATGATGATATACCATCATTTATCGTAAGCAATGGTGCTGAACTTCGGATTGATAACTCGCCGAAATGTTGGGGGATCTGTTTCCAAGTGTTGCTGCTGTACAACACAGCAAAGGCAATTGATGTAATCTACATAGCCTTATTTGTGCCCTAAACCACCATGATCTGTCTCTCGTCACTCTCTCATACACGTGAACTTTAGGCATTGTCGAACGTACTGTTTGAAATGTACAATTCAAGCACAGAGCGGTGTATCTTTCATGTTTTATTCGCTTAAAAGTTTATCTGAATATTTAAATAAATAATTAAAATATGGTTGTCACTAGTTGTAGTATATACGGCCAATTGTTAGCCTTAAAAGAAAACAAAAACGAAAACGAAGGGTTCCCACGACGGGGCCGTGGTGGCGGTCACTCGGACGATGTCTCAGGGACATCGCTCACTCGAATACGTTCGTGGTGTTCGCTTGCAGCGCTGCCCAGTCGAGCAGGTAGACGCCATAGGTGTTGATGGAGAACACTGACGTCAAGACGATGACAGTTTTTGCAATCGTTGCAATCAGCACCTGCGTAGAGAGAAACCTCTCTCACTGAAAGTCGAAGGCCAAAAAAGAAAGAACTAATTATTTTCTTGCAGAAGTTGAATTATGATTGATTGATTGATTGACTGATTTATTTATTGATTGCTGTTAATGTTTTAAAGGAGCAATGATTACTTGAGTAAACTTGAGTTTTTGTACCATGGGTGTGTTCCAAATCTCTACATAGCCAGCTACTTTGCCCTCTTCGTCGGACAGCACCCATCTTAAGACCTGTTCCAATCTTCACGTAAAAAGCAAAGAAGACCGCATCAGCGTTTGCAATGGTGCAGACTGTACCGTGTGTCCCAGCTGGAGTTATAGTCAAGCTATTGAACGAAAAAAAAAAGATTTATGGAAGATTGTGCGAAATACCATGATAAAACTTACTGTGTTCGGTCGTCCGAGGTGTTACGATCGAACAACGTAGGTATTAAGATCATATCTTGCACCGTGTTATATTGATTTTTTTTTTCGGTGAATAGCTTGGCTAAAGTTAGCTGGTACAGCGCTGTCTTAATTAAGACAGCGCTGTCCCAGCTAACTTTAGCCCTGTTAACAGGGACACCAACAGGGTGTCCCAACTATTTAACGATATGCAAAAGTCACGTAGCTGAACAGAACCGAGGTAATGTTGTTTGCCGTCACTTGGAGACACTCAGATCTTTTCCCATTCCGCCTAATTACATAATTAGTGTTAATTAATAAACTTCTCAAATACTACAATTAGATGAAAAGCGTCAATGATAAAGTTGTAGAGCAGCATGAAAAACTCCCGATACACCTTTTTGTTGCTCAGTACGTGCTACATAAGAGTTTTTCCGAGTGTGAAAGAAGCCCGCGAATACACGCATAATTGCCGCTCGACGGGCCGCTCGAGGCACTTTGCGTGTAATCGCGGGCTTCTTGCGTTGAATTCGCGGGCAGTGGTGTTGAAAGCCGGTAGATGTGGCCGGTGTGTGAAGTGCTGTTTAGGCTGGACATAAAACGCATGGTTAGGAAGGCGACGTGCGCGAGTTGCCAAATTGCATAGCACTGTGGTAATCTACAATGACGCACAATGGAGCACTATAGTATCAAATAAGAAGTTACTCAAACAACTGATATTTTAACAGCGAAGCTGTTTAAGCTATCCGTAAAACCATGCTCGTCGACCGAAAAAACATCGCTGAGCGATGAGTCACCTGGGTTGCCAAGCAACCGCCTTGCGGAGCGGCGTGTGCCTCGCCTCCTCTCCGTGCAGTGCGCTTGTTGCCTTGACATGATACGTTAAGGAGAGGGAAGGTGAGCATGCGCGCGGTGCGTGCTATACTCGGGAGATGGAAAGAGAAAATAAGAGAGAGAGAGAGAGAGAAATTGTAGCAGCACCAACGAAGCAACGCGCAGAGCTGCTGCCTACGCCATCCGCGTTTCCCCCATAGAGTTTCTAACTATATTACCTAGAGGGAAATCTGGCGCTGCTGTGCTGTGATATGCTTGGGAATGCCGGTATTGTGACTTCGAATTGGCATCGTTCTGGGAGAGCCAGGAAGCCTTGATGACGGCCTAAAACGCGCCTGGCTAGCACCGTCCCGTCTGTCAGAATGAATAATTTCCCGCTGAAACAGCACGTAAAAAGCTGTTTTAGCTTTATTATTACACAAAAACACCTTTTGTTTAATTTTGAGGAGTTATTATTGGATGTACAATTATATGAAACGTAAAAAGTATCAGCTGGCCGCTAAAGTTGGAGGACAGACGACAAGATTCTCGCTCGCTCTGGAGCAACTTGTCGTTTGTTCTTGTTTTTCTTCGGCTGATTCCGCATTGTAGGTGAGTAAACTTTATTGAGAGATGCAATATGGGTGAATGAAAGCCTTTTAGGTAGATTTTATTTTAAGAACGCGTTATTTGTGTAGCCATATCCACGTTTTAGACGAAGCCTCGCACAACACCAGCCAACACAAGCCTCGCAGACACATATCCCGTCATTCCCATGATGGCACAGCGCCCTTTAAGAAACTCGCATAGACTGTGGCGCCAGATTATCCTCTAGGTTAATTACCCTATAGGTGTTATACTATGGTTTCCGCGTTTCCCCGCATTCGCGCCGAACGCGCGCGGTGTCCGTGACTGCAGCAGGCGCCTCTGGCGGCGGCTCGGCATGTTTCGACTAGCCACGGCCCCGCAAGTGTGGAGGCACAGCTTGGCCGTGACGTCATGGGGAGATAAAGCTCGGAGCCGCCGCCGCGACGGCGGCAGAACTCTCTTTGACTCTGTGGCGAGTAGAAGTAGCCTTGACATGGGACGACCAAAGAAGATCCGGACAGCAGAAGACGAAGCCGCACATCTTGAAGCGCGTCGCGCGGCCACGCGAGATTCTGCGCATCGGTGGCGAGTCGATTCGGAATACCGTGCCTAGCAGCATTTCCTAGCAAAACTTAGCCAAGCCTAGTAAAACCTGGAAGAAGCTGGGCCGATCACCAGCTCCGCTGTTTAATCCAGCCTTGCACCGCTAGTGCAAGCTGCCCACGTTTTTAAAAATAGATTTAATGAGCTTTCTGAAGAAAATTACTCGCATTACCCTTACAATTTACCTTGCGTCGGAAATTGAATGCCAGGTGGCAAACGATGTCTACGCCTGTTCGTGTTTTAAGAGGCAGAGTAGTTGTCTTCGTAGGCATCATGTTAGACGTACAGCTTTGCTTGCCGGGTTGAAATGGAACACACTTTATATTTCCGTGCGTCCTGGCGGGGACATTTGCTGCCTGAAAGCGACACCGACATTCGATCCCAACCGATACCAACGGACGAGAGGTATTTAGGGAACACGGTGCCTTGGCTCACCAGTTGTAGAATGGGCACGTCGACCACTTCGTGGGCCACGATCATGGGCAGGTGGATGGGCAGGATCATGTTGGTGCAGGCGCCCAGAGCGGCCGGTACCACGTACAGCCACGGCTCGACCGCGGTCACCTTGGCCTGCAGGGGACGCATACGCTGACAAAACTTGTCTTCAGAACGTCAAGATGACTATGGGCCTCGTGAGTGGTGGCGCTGCTGCTGCTGATGATGAATATTTATTGGCGTCCCCTTTGAAACGGGGCGGTGAAAAATTGTCACCTAACCTGCTTGCGCCACTGAGGTTGGCTACACACACTTTTAATTCTAGCATTTTTGTATAAATCTCTTTAATGTTCTTTCTCTTCAAAAATTATCTTTTATGAACCGCTACCTATGCATATGTTAAGTTAGGTTAGGTTAGGTCCCTTTAATCTCTTTTCTTTTCCTCAAAAATTCAAAGCCCTTCCACTACTGTGAAGATGGAAGCGAGCGAAGCTGTGGTGGGTCTGCTGTAGTGAATATTGCCTCCACGATGAGAATGGGCGTATCGTCGTTGGGCAATCGCCCAACCGAACATGTCTATCATGAACGTTCCGGTAGAGGAACTCGCGTTGAAATCTGGCCGTCGCACCGGGGAAGTTGGCGCTAGCGTTGCCGAGGCGTGCACCATCGTTGTCGGGTTCCTGGAGGGCAAGACGACGCTGACGTTTGGCCTCAACATCGAACTCCCGCAACTCGGGGTCGGCGGAACTTCACTGACGTTTGGCCTCAACATCGCGCTCCGTCAACTCGGGGTCCGCCCTCTTCGCTGACGTTTCGCCTGGGCTTCGGAAGCCCACACGCTAGAATTGGCACGTCGACGACGAGCCCTTTACCTAGGTCTGTAACGGATCCGCTCGTATCAATCTCTTTCCTGCTTTTTTTCCACCAATGCTCTAAACATCGCTTGCTTATCTCGACTGCTGACCGGTTGATGCTTCCGTCAACAGGTCAGTAGGCCGGTTTACGGAAGCATCAATGACGGATGAGGGGAAATCTTAATCTCAATCTCATCATTGACGGAAGAGGGGAAGTCCGAGATACTAGTGGGATGGGATGGGCATAGCGTGAGGGAGGTGGGGGGAATATGACTGAATCGTGTTGCTTGGGGCGGTAGAGAAAGAGGTGTGAAAATGCGCTTTCGCTGTGGCACGCCAGGCGTCGCACCGTCGAGATCAATGTATCGTTCGCGACCGCGTTCACACCCTTTCCGTTTCCGCTTCGACGCCACGGTGCCCGCTGTGCATGTTGACCTCTTCGCATTCATACACGTAGGGATTCCTAAGTGCCTGTGATTTTGCCCTTAAGAAACCATCTCGAGCCTCAAATAGCAAGGCACTTCCATTCGTGTCGTCGTACAGATTATCCCTTCTAATTTCTTTCTTCTCATTCTTGTAAATCCCCATGCTATTTTTGGTGCCCATTATTTACACCCATTTCACGCTCTCTGTTTCTCTCACTTTATGATGACTCTTGGCTGTCTACTTACACTTTCAATTACCCTGTACTTGGTTGCCAACTTTCTTGACCTCTTCCTCTATTCTGTGTCCACACTTTTCAGGTACAGACACTTGTGCAATTTGGCCCCCATTTTCTCGACAGGGGAAGGCCTGGTGATTTTGTCTCTTTGGGTCCCATGTGTGACAAAAGTAGTTCACGGGCGCTTTACAGGTCTCCGAGCCCACAGGGGTATGTGCCATTGCATGAGCTTGGACCCTTTCTGTGCTATCACCAGGATCGGCCCACTTTTCAGCGTGACACCACCACCATTACCGCCGACACTTGTAAGGCAATATACAAGCGTTGCTTGAAATTATTAGCCTTTCCCGCCGTATTCCTTTACTTCCGCGAGACGGGTTTTTTGCGGTCACACCTTCAACGGCCCCGACACTTGTGAGGCAACACGAGCTTCGCTTGAAAACCTAATTAACTTGGTGGCACACTAACCTTTTAGAATGCCATACGAAAGACATTTATAATAAACGCATAGTTGGAGAAGTTCCCACACCATGCAGGCTCTTTTGATGTGGCGTATCTATGCCAAGTTGGTATACCCGAAATTCGCACGAGCCTTAAGTTTTTTTTTAAAGCAAAGAATGGCTGTTGCATATATAATTTCATATAGAGAAGCGCGAATGCTTCACACACAATCAACCCAATGCTATCGGCGAGGGTCGCTCACTCACGATTTTGACGACGAAGGGCATGAGGTCGCCGTTCAGCGAATTGTTGTCGGTGACCTCGGCGAGCACGCTGCCGATGGCACCCAGCAGTAGCTGGTTGGCGAGCGGAGAGTTGTGCGTCCAGAACTCCACGCCCAGCGAGTTAAAGCCGGTCTCCAGAAGGTTGTTGTTCTGCAGTTGTTCAGTAACCGGATTGTCCTGACCATGTAAAATACGCTGCCTCGTTTCCACTGTTTCA
Source organism: Dermacentor silvarum (assembly GCF_013339745.2). Taxonomy (NCBI): domain Eukaryota; kingdom Metazoa; phylum Arthropoda; class Arachnida; order Ixodida; family Ixodidae; genus Dermacentor; species Dermacentor silvarum. The sequence continues at coordinate 169,491,066 of NC_051156.1, read as the reverse complement.
TGTCCCACTGTGAATCTATTTGTACTATACGGCGAAGTTGTCCGAGGTCTAGTCAACGTGCTACGGGCGACGAACTATACGCGTCATTACGGCGACTGAGGCCCATACCTCAAGTTGCACGATATAAAGGTGACGGCTGCCACATAAATGCAGACTTTACTACAGCTGTGTACCCTTCTGTACACAAGCGTCCGTTTAGCTGTTTGTCGGTGCACCCTATCAGCCTGGTGACATTATGTACGCTAAATACTGACAAAATATGTGGGGAAATTACACAGGTGTCTAATATGTGGGGGAATTACACAGGCGGAAATTATGGCCTGAAATGTGGCGCACGAGGCACCTTGCGTTCTGTCACGGTGGTCGTCCGCTTGGCGTCGTGTAATCGAACGGGCAGCTGAGTTCACGAAATCCAACCTCTCCAAGAACTGTAGTTATCAGTATGGATTGGATCGATCCATGAAAACAACCCGTTTAGGAACATCTTCGACAAATTTCAGCTATTTGCTAGCAAAATTCTATAGGGTTCCTGGGCAGCTTATCGATTTGAATAGTATACCACATTGATGTAATAAAACAGCCCAGGAACCTAAGGAGCTTTATTAGCACATATAGCTGAAATTAACCAGAGATGTACCCAAATAGGTCGTTTTGACATATAAATCAAAGCCTAATTGAGAACTGCGGCTCTTGGAGAGATTCGATCTTTTGAACTTCGATGTCCATTCAGTTACGCAGCGCCGAGAGATGACGCCACACGTCTGGTACGGCTAACGTCTCTCATTTCTGGGGTTGCGGCTCGCCTAAAATAGCCCTGTCTGGGCGTGTCTCGGGCTTTGATGCGTCTTATGCACACTCAGCCCGTGAGAAATGTGCGAAGTGGCGCTGCAGCTTGCCTCGACGACGCGCGTGGCGAGCTGCACGGTGCTGTTGACGATGACGACGGCCCACGGCAGGTCCCGCGACACGGACCCCCAGACGAGCATGCGCCTTTCCTTCTCCCAGAAGCGCCGGAGGGTCACCGGCACAGCGCTGCTCGCCACCAGCAGGAAGCTCAGGAACGACAGCATGTTCTCGCTGCGCGGGGAGGGACACACATAGAAAGGACATGTTCGCGAGCTAAATTTACTTAAAGTAGATGTAAGAGATGTCTGGCACCTTCCACATTCTAAAAGACATGCATCAGCAGAAGACATTTGGAATGTGAAGATTTTCCAATGAGTTCTGTAGCGCCCACGGATGTGGACTCCGCGCATAAACTATAAAAAATAGTTCATATGCGAAAATAATATTTACTGAATTAGCTTGAGTTGCGCTTGGAAAACAGCCGGGAAATTGAGGTATTTGCCTATAGTGCAAATAATTGCTGTCGATGAAAATTAACAAATGAAAAAGCGAATCCGCTACCGTACACGACAACATACACTGGAATCACAGGAAAACGTACGCGTATACGTCACTCTTGTAACACGCTTGGGCCATGTCATTAAATTTTGGAGCCCAGCTGCCATCAGAAGTGTCTTACATGTTTAAACATGCTTTGTCTTCTTAAGTACTCCGGATTTTGAGGTGTAAATTTCCCTGCGTTTTTCAATAGTTGTACTATAGCAGCACCTGGAGTGGATATCAACTCCTCGTCAATATCACCATTCTTGTCACCAGCCGAATTTATACGTGAACTTCACATGAAAATCAGTTCTGTCAAATTTTTGGCTTCATACGCTGTAACGCTGCGATCGCAACAGTACGCTGTTATCATGGGCGAAATGGCTGCCGTATTTGCGGTCGGACATTGCATTTGTGGTCGGCGTGGAAACAGGGGTGCCAGGCAGTAAGCAGGGACTGATGGCGTCGTTATTTGGTGCACTCAGTGTTCGCAGTGCTCTTACGGGCAGCACTGCGAACTATGTCCGAGAGTCTGCTGTTTGCTGTCGCTCCAGCGCGCATCGTTATAGAGCCTAACAGTTGTTATCTGACACGGCTTTCTGGGGCAACGATTCCTCCTCTAGGAATCCCAGGCAAAGACGGAGAGGCAGCTTCCTCGTGATTAAACTTGGAGGCTTCAGCTTCTTTCATTGACTTACTACTGTCTGCATTACTATACTGTCTGTTTAGTTGTAAGTATTTCCTTCTTTATCCTCTATCGCATCCCGCTGTTATCGTACTTCTGTGAAGAGCCACTGCCGCGTTCGGAGTCGCTGCCCGTGTTTTCCTTGCGACTACTTCTGGATTAAACGGAGTAAGGCCGAGTTACAAGAGTCCCATTTGAAGCTGCCGCCAGTCAAAGGCAAGAACTCCTGAATGTACACAGACGGGGTGTTCTTCTTCACCTTCCCCGCGGGAAAAACGGTAGGGCAGGTCGGTCAGCCAGGTAAGTTGACGGGTAACCGAAGCCTGGGAGACTGCCACGGTGCCACCTGTAGAAACCCCGGGAATCGCCGTTATAGGAGGCACCACCTATCCGCAGGTAAGACTTGGACGAACGACCACCGAACCCCCGGCCACAGGACAGGGAAGCCATGACCACATAGTGTCACCTGTCCAATTCAAGGGCTTGTAGGGTCACCTGGGGCGTCAGGCCATTTATCGAGAACGCCATGGTCAAAACACGTGGGAGCGGCTGGTGTCCAGGTCTGCAGAATAGTGGTAGCTAGCGTAAAAGGACGGGTACAGCTGAGCGGTATACTTGGTCCTGCACTGTTTGTACCTGCATTGGCCGGACCATAGTTCACCTGCAGTGGCCGCTGATGAAATGTGGATGTCTGTGTGCGGTCTACTGAGGCGCCACAGGTGTGGCGACAGCTGCTGGTTTGCTGGTGCTCAGCGGCTGCGTCGAAACTCGAGACCTCCCCCGTGGCAGACCCAGTGGCAGGGATAGTCGCAACCGCAGTAGCCGCATGCCGCAACGCGATACGGACGCGCCAACGCGCCGCAACAAACAGCGCCGAAACGAGTCGGGAAAGAGGCGCATGTGGTCGGCGCTTTCTGAGCGTTGCTGGCGACCAACTTTGAATATACAGACTTTAACAGTGAGGCTGTTCATTATGCTGGAGGTAGTCCAGTGGAGTACGCAGATTGATTGATTTATTGAAAACTTTATTATTCCACCGAGCTGGGGTGCCCGCCTCTTAACCTACACGTAGGTAGGGGGGGGGGGGGGGAGGACGAAGCAGTCCCCGCGCGTTGAGGACGGTGAGTCTTCACGGCCTCAACGGCCAGGCGGATTGCTCGACTCTGGTCGTCTTCAGCCTCATTCTGGAGCAAAGCCTCCCAGGCTTCTCTACTGTCAATGTTTTCCTTGGCCCCTGGGGAACCAGCACACTCCCATATTACATGGTCTAACGTACCTTTCTCCTTACAAATTTTGCAGAGGGCGTCGTTATAGTCCCTCGTCTGAGTTAAGTAGATTCAATATGGTGATGTATAATTGTTTCCCTGGAGGCGCCGCCAAATGCGAGCGTCCTCCAGAGAGAGAGACCGATGCGGAGGCGGAAAGATTTTTCTTTCGGCCAAAACTCCTCCGCCTGGCGATGACGTCACGGACGTCGGATAGCAACGGAGCGCCACCTCCTCACATACTACTACTTCGCCGAGATGGGGGAGAGAGAGCTGAGAGATAGGGAAGGCAGAGTATAAAAATAGCATCATGCAGCATAGCGGATGCGAGGTGGCGAGGAGGAGTGAGGCAGTTGGTAGTGGGACGCGTAGAATTGCTGCCGACGCCGACCGCGTTTCCCCGCGTTCGCGCCGAACGCTGGGCCGGTGTCGTTGGTCGTGACTGCAGCCGATGCCTCTGGCAGCGGCTCGGCAGGTTTCGACCAGAGAACTCACTTCCGAAAGACTGAAGCGAGAGCTAGGGAAGCTGAAACCAAGCGTCTTGCCTAACCTCCGCAGCAGCGGCCGCTCGCTTCTCCGCTGTAGCTCTGCATAGCTTCTTCCCACAACTGCGCGGGGGTGAAGGTAGGCAATGACGTCACTCCATAGTATATAGCTCCACGTCGCCGAGGCGCGGAGACACACTTTGCCTCGTGAGTTTGCGCCGAACACATGGTCGTCCGAAGAAGAGGAGGAGCGGCGCGAAAAGCGGCGCGCTGCCACTCGGGAGTGACTCCGAGACTTAGCACCGATGCAGAGTTTCCCCAGCACCACCACCTAAAGCCTTGAAAAGCCAAGCTAATAGAAGGGCCAAGTTAAAGCTAAGAGAGAACCAAGTTAATGCTAATGAAAAGGCCAAGTAAAGCTAAGAGAGAACCAAGTTAAAGCTAGCTAAGAGAGAACCAAGTTAAATCTAGCTAAGAGAACCAAGTTAAAGCTAATGAAAGCCAACTTAAAGTTAGGGAAGGGCCACCAGCTTCGCTATTGCTCAGACTTCGCGCCACTAGTGTGAAGCTGCCCCCATTCTTTTTTTTTTTCAAAAGAGAACGAAGTCATTGAAAGCACTTTTGTTATCGGATCTTGGCTGGTGTCCTGAAATACAGGTTAAACTCTTGGTAGAAGCGATGGAGAGCTTTTGCAGCCGCAGGGGTAGTGCCTTACGTGGAGTAGCCCGTAAATACATACCGGCTATATACGTCACCGCTGTGCCATTCGTTATGTACGGGGGGTTCGAGTTGTGCCTCTGAAACTATTACAGACCTCTGAATGATTCTACGAGAGTCAAATTTTTTTCGCCAGGGCAATCAGCTTTTGGCATACCATAACCTTCTTTAAACAGGCATGTATTCAACATGGTGGTCGCAGGCAACGTATAGCGAGCAATGTGGGTTGTGAGCGTTCCATGGAGTACGTCCTGCCCCGTGACATGCAAGCCTGCTCACACTCACGAAAAAGGCTTTCTTTTTTTTTTGCCACTGCTAACTGGAACGCCAAGTATTAGCACGAGTTGGAGAGGATATCCCGAAATCAGTGTTAGAATTTAGGATTTCTGCTAAAGGGATTCGACTTTCCACCTAATATCCATTTGGCAATTACGACATTGGCTCTAGTGTGAATAATGAGAAATGTAACTAGTGAAACATAGTACAAGATACAAGATTATTGCCTAAGTAATGTCCACTACTTAAGTAATCCCCGTGAATGGTGAAAGCGCACTATCTACCACGGGCAATTTTTTTTTTATAAATAGTACAAAGCAAGAAAGTGACAGTGGTGGGGTGGCGTATCTCTTGAAGCCGTTATATAATACCGTGAGAACATTTCAATGACAAGCAGTGTACCGTCGCGGGCTTACCTTTCGTTGTACCCGAAAACTGCGCTGAATGTCATGAAGCCGATGTAGCCCACCAGACCGTAAGCTATCACGAGGTCGTTGTTCCTGCAGCAGAGACATCGCACACAGAGCAACGCCGCACGTCTTGGCGGATGATCGGGCCTTCCATTGAAAAGAAGTTAGTAGGCACTCTTTTTTTATTATTGCGATTGCTTTTACCGCTTTTACCGGTTCAGGTGGATGTTAGAAACCATGTCATTTCAAAAGTCTACCTGAACCTGTCCGACAGTATCTCCGTAAGCTGCCTTCCACGACACTATACGATATTGAGCGCAATTATGCTTATTTTCGGGCAGGTGCACAAGTAACATCATTCTCTGCTCGCTCGTGTAAAATTTCAACATATTCTGCTTCATAATCCGAGGTGAACCACTTGCGTGCTTTAAGCGTTATGTCAAATCGACGGGTGTCTTAAGGCAACAGCAAGTATAAGTATGGATGTTTCTTACCGCCTTGCAGATAACAATAGCCACGCAGGATTCGGCTAATAAATAAAGAACGATTTGAGGAAAACATTCTGTGCTGATGTAGCGGTAAATGCGAGATGAAACACGTCAGGAGTACGTCGCACCTCTGTGAGGTCCAGGAACCCATGATCACCACATTGCAATGTGTTGTTCAGGACGATATATATATATATATATATATATATATATTATTCTGGGCATTTCTTAGTCACTTCTTCGTTGGCTGCACATGTTCATCATCTCATTGGTTTCTTCGTCATCATCGCTTGTGGGGACTCATCTTGAGATTGATCTGTGCCTTGAGTGTGATCGGTCCGCCGCGTCTTCGGGGCGTATTAAATGTCGTGTTAACGCCACGTCACAAGTGGTATATATATATATATATATATATATATATATATATATAGCTTCCCACACTTCACACCCACACATTTCCCCCCGTTTTGACACTACTAATTCCAAGGCAATAAAATGAGTGACAGTTCGATACCCGAACGTATACGATGCGCTGCCTCTCAGTCGCTATTACGGCACTTCGGGTATTCCTGAGCTATCTACAAGCCTAGCAAGGGATTTAGTTTTTTAACACGAAAGTGTTTTATGCCGGGGTCCACCAAGACTTCACTGACGTATTTCCGTCACGGAAATACGTCATAGAACATAATACAAAGAAAGAAACCAGAAGAAAAAGTTCCACAAACATGCAAAATTTGGAAATCGAACCCACGACCTCTCGGTCCGCGACGATAGATCGCCGAGCGTTTAACCCATTGCGCCACAAACGCATTTGCAGAGAGCTACACAGACGCGCCTTATATATCTAACACTCCTCCGTGTACCCGCGCTCTTGCTCGGGGCGGTGCCGCCGCCTACGAGCAGAAAAGAGAAGTACTGCATTATGACACTAACGCGCACCGACAGTGAACGCTTCGGTGGTCTCAGCACTACGACGCCTCGATGCCAGCATTCGAAGGGACGCTGGCATCAAGAAGCACTACCAACGCCACCTAGGTGGCGTTCACCGTACTCAACACAGCGGAGCGTGGCCTCCGCAATTAGCTCTGAAAATGTTTCTGAGTTGATCGCGGAGGCTGCAATTACGACGCGCTGTACGCGCTGATTTGACTCGGTGACGATTCAGTTACGTGCTTTGTCTTGCGCGTTGTATTAGTGTGTCAGTTACGTGCTTCGTCTTTCGCGTTGTGCTAGCGTGTGCAGCGTAGTGCAGCTTCCATATGCACGACGGTTGCTCATGGTCATCGACGTTGGTAGTCGTGATGGAGGAGACGTGCCACCAGGCGTCAGCGTGGGTGCATCAACGCCTAAGGGCGCTTTAGCCACAAACACCAATAGACATTATATATCAATGTGCAATAAACATTACACTACTTCTGTGAAGACACGTTTCACTTTCGTGTTCTATACCGATTCCTATATAAGAGGGATCAACCACATTTTTTGTGATATTTTGATAACGAATGAGTTTCTTGCTTCATACTTGTTTCTTTCTAAAGCTCTCGCGAAAATAGAGAGCTTTAAAAACAGCGTACCCAAGTTGCTTAGCGTATCCCCAAAAGCCAAATCTCGGCTCGAGTACTTCTGTATTCATTTTTTTTCTTTAATATTCTCTTGTCATGCGGCCAGCAGCGTTCCCCGGCTTTGAGACTCATTTTTATATGAAACGCATGCTACGATAACTCATAAGCAGCAGGAATGAAACTCGGGATTACATTTGCCGTTTTGATATCCCATTGTTTACATTGCGCCTTGAAGCAAGGGAAAAGTGGAAGTTCGCCGGCGAAGCATCGATTGCGATGGAAAAGTACAGGACGGCTATACGAACTAAGGATAGTAGTTTTATCGGCCGTATAAGCTTGTAACAATAGGCACTAACTAAATTACGGTGTCAAACGCGCACAAGCAAACGTGAACGCATCTCACTCGATGACCGCGGAAACTCATTGTCAAACCGCTGCAGTTAGTAAGCGCGGCAGCAGCAGCGAGGGAATTGACCTTCGTCCCGCCGCTCGTGTCAACTCAAACTAAGCCGCGAGAACACAGCGCAGGGAGGAGGGACTCTGTCCCCGCCGCAAATGACTTTCAAGATACAGCCGCCCGGGCGGAAGCGCGGCGCAGTACGCGGCATCCCCCCCTCCCCAGGAGCCTTGCGGCCCCGGAGGGCGCGGGCGGTCGCTCGAGCGGCGCGGCGTAAAACGCGCCAACTCTCCTCCCTACCTCTCTCCAGAATGTGGCGTGCATCTGAAAGACGTTGCGCTTCCTTCCCGCTTCCCACTCTTGCGTACGCGAGATTGAGCCGCGATCGCCGGCTCACCCTCGCACGCTTTCACTCGCACATAGGACATACCAACGTTACTAGACTAGCTAGTCCAGTAACGTTGGGGCATACGGCGCGCGGTGAAGCTTTATCGCCCGTGGACTTTATACGGAACGTCACAGCGACGCCGACGGCAGAAATGCGTCTGTAGTGTCCATATAATTGCTATCGCAATAATCTTGTCATTACACGCCATCCTTGATGCACAGGAATGAGAAGTCGAGGCAAATACAACATCTATGAAGTTTTTTAGGTCTTAGCAACGCAGTCGAGCCCTCAGCTGCTGAGGCAATTCACGTT